>NC_134484.1:318206702-318359202 GCF_040206685.1 Ascaphus truei
TTTACTTAAAATGGAAATGATGAAACAGTCATATCTGACTGGCAGTTCATACAGCAAGCTTCATAATCATCAAGACACCAAAGACATGAAAGACCTCTGGCATGAAGACATTGCATAGTGTTTCTCTCAGCAATCAAGATGGTATAGAAGAAAAACCAACACAGGATAAAGGGTTGACCACAGATTATATACCTTTTGTAACCCTATCCTTAACATTAAGTACAGGTGATTGGTTTTCAATTACCTGTAGCCACTCACTAACATGGGAACACATTTTGATACACGCCCCCAGCTAGTTGGCACATGCTCAGTTGGATGCTGGGGTCTCATTTCTGCAGCTCCACATTTGCATCAGGAATGCCAGCCAGTCTACCAAATGGAATTTCTGTCAGGAAAGCCTTTGTTGTAAGGTGTGAAATGGGACACTTATAGCATGCTCTGGTTTGAGTCATCTCCACCCTCCTGTAAACAGTGTAGGTGATAAACTCCTTTGAACAGCACTTAAATTCTAGACATTAGGGTGCTTCCCTGGCCATCTGCTAACTTATGGCCAAAGGAATTCCCTCTAGTTTCTGCCCATACCTTGGAACACAGTATTAAAGATAATACACAACCATATTAAAATATCCGGTTCCGTTGGGTCCAGTGGGTCCAAACTTCCCTGTTCTCAATGCCGGAGCTGGGACACCATATGGTCCAATTTGCGACTTGCTACGACCTTTGGAACCGGAGTTACACAAATACACCTTAAACCGTTTCCTATTTTAATACATTAATTTACAGCGGAGTTTATATCACGGTTTTTCACTAAATCCCCATTGAAAACAACGGGCTTCGCCGCCATAGACTTTCAATGGCAAACCGCCGCCGTTGGCGGCTATGGGAATCCGCCGCTATAGACTTTCAACGGGGCTACGCATTGGCTGCCATTGGAGTCTATGGGAAAAGTCTCTCTGTGGGGGGGGGAGAGAAGGCTGTGGGGGGGGGGAGAGAAGGCTGTGGGGGGGAGAGAAGGCTGTGGGGGGGGGGAGAGAAGGCTGTGGGGGGGGGGAGAGAAGGCTGTGGGGGGGGGGGAGAGAAGGCTGTGGGGGGGGGGAGAGAAGGCTGGGGGGGGGGAGAGAAGGCTGGGGGGGGGGAGAGAAGGCTGGGGGGGGGAGAGAAGGCTGGGGGGGGGGAGAGAAGGCTGGGGGGGGGGGGAGAGAAGGCTGGGGGGGGGGAGAGAAGGCTGGGGGGGGAGAGAAGGCTGGGGGGGGAGAGAAGGCTGGGGGAAGGCTGGGGGGGAGAGAAGGCTGGGGGAAGGCTGGGGGGGGGGAGAGAAGGCTGGGGGAAGGCTGGGGGGGGGAGAGAAGGCTGGGGGGGGGGAGAGAAGGCTGGGGGGGGGGGAGAGAAGGCTGGGTCGGGGGGAGAGAAGGCTGGGGGGGGGGAGAGAAGGCTGGGGGGGGGGGAGAGAAGGCTGGGGGGGGGGAGAGAAGGCTGGGGGGGGGGGAGAGAAGGCTGGGGGGGGGAGAGAAGGCTGGGGGGGGGAGAGAAGGCTGGGGGGGGGAGAGAAGGCTGGGGGGGGGGGGAGAAGGCTGGGGGGGGGGAGAAGGCTGGGGGGAAGGCTGGGGGGGGGAGAGAAGGCTGGGGGGGGAGAGAAGGCTGGGGGGGGGAGAGAAGGCTGGGGGGGAGAGAAGGCTGGGGGGGAGAGAAGGCTGGGGGGGAGAGAAGGCTGGGGGGGGGAGAGAAGGCTGGGGGGGGGGAGAGAAGGCTGGGGGGGGGGGAGAGAAGGCTGGGGGGGGAGAGAAGGCTGGGGGGGAGAGAAGGCTGGGGGGGAGAGAAGGCTGGGGGGGGGAGAGAAGGCTGGGGGGGGGGAGAGAAGGCTGGGGGGGGGAGAGAAGGCTGGGGGGGGGAGAGAAGGCTGGGGGGGGGGGAGAGAAGGCTGGGGGGGGGAGAGAAGGCTGGGGGGGGAGAGAAGGCTGGGGGGGGGGAGAGAAGGCTGGGGGGGGAGAGAAGGCTGGGGGGGGGAGAGAAGGCTGGGGGGGGGGAGAGAAGGCTGGGGGGGGGAGAGAAGGCTGGGGGGGGGGAGAGAAGGCTGGGGGGGGAGAAGGCTGGGGGGGGGAGAAGGCTGGGGGAAGGCTGGGGGGGGGGGAGAGAAGGCTGGGGGGGGAGAGAAGGCTGGGGGGGGAGAGAAGGCTGGGGGGGGGAGAGAAGGCTGGGGGGGGGAGAGAAGGCTGGGGGGGGGAGAGAAGGCTGGGGGGGGGGAGAGAAGGCTGGGGGGGGGGAGAGAAGGCTGGGGGGGGGAGAGAAGGCTGGGGGGGGGAGAGAAGGCTGGGGGGGGGGAGAGAAGGCTGGGGGGGGGAGAGAAGGCTGGGGGGGGGAGAGAAGGCTGGGGGGGGGAGAGAAGGCTGGGGGGGGGAGAGAAGGCTGGGGGGGGGAGAGAAGGCTGGGGGGGGGAGAGAAGGCTGGGGGGGGGAGAGAAGGCTGGGGGGGGGGGGAGAGAAGGCTGGGGGGGGGAGAGAAGGCTGGGGGGGGGGAGAGAAGGCTGGGGGGGGAGAGAAGGCTGGGGGGGGGAGAGAAGGCTGGGGGGGAGAGAAGGCTGGGGGGGGGGGAGAGAAGGCTGGGGGGGGGGAGAGAAGGCTGGGGGGGGGAGAGAAGGCTGGGGGGGGGAGAGAAGGCTGGGGGGGGAGAAGGCTGGGGGGGGGAGAAGGCTGGGGAAGGCTGGGGGGGGGGAGAGAAGGCTGGGGGGGGGAGAGAAGGCTGGGGGGGGGAGAGAAGGCTGGGGGGGGGAGAGAAGGCTGGGGGGGGGGAGAGAAGGCTGGGGGGGGGAGAGAAGGCTGGGGGGGGGAGAGAAGGCTGGGGGGAGGAGAAGGCTGGGGGGGAGGAGAAGGCTGGGGGGGAGGAGAAGGCTGGGGGGGAGGAGAAGGCTGGGGGGGAGGAGAAGGCTGGGGGGGGGGGGAGAAGGCTGGGGGGGGGGGGGAGAAGCCTGGGGGGGGGGGAGAGAAGCCTGGGGGGGGGGGAGAGAAGGCTGGGGGGGGGGAGAGAAGGCTGGGGGGGGGGAGAGAAGGCTGGGGGGGGGGGAGAGAAGGCTGGGGGGGGGGAGAGAAGGCTGGGGGGGGGGGAGAGAAGGCTGGGGGGGGGGGAGAGAAGGCTGGGGGGGGGGGGAGGAGAAGGCTGGGGGGGGGGAGAGAAGGCTGGGGGGGGGGAGAGAAGGCTGGGGGGGGGGGGAGAGAAGGCTGGGGGGGGGGGAGAGAAGGCTGGGGGGGGGGAGAGAAGGCTGGGGGGGGGGGAGAGAAGGCTGGGGGGGGGAGAGAAGGCTGGGGGGGGGAGAGAAGGCTGGGGGGGGGGAGAGAAGGCTGGGGGGGGGGGAGAGAAGGCTGGGGGGGGGAGAGAAGGCTGGGGGGGGGGAGAGAAGGCTGGGGGGGGGGGAGAGAAGGCTGGGGGGGGGGAGAGAAGGCTGGGGGGGGGGGAGAGAAGGCTGGGGGGGGGAGAGAAGGCTGGGGGGGGGGGAGAGAAGGCTGGGGGGGGGGAGAGAAGGCTGGGGGGGGGGGGAGAGAAGGCTGGGGGGGGGGGAGAGAAGGCTGGGGGGGGAGAGAAGGCTGGGGGGGGAGAGAAGGCTGGGGGGGAGAGAAGGCTGGGGGGGAGAGAAGGCTGGGGGGGGGAGAGAAGGCTGGGGGGGGGGGGAGAGAAGGCTGAGGGGGGAGAGAAGGCTGGGGGGGGGAGAGAAGGCTGGGGGGGAGAGAAGGCTGGGGGGGGAGAGAAGGCTGGGGGGGAGAGAAGGCTGGGGGGGGGGGAGAGAAGGCTGAGGGGGGAGAGAAGGCTGGGGGGGGAGAGAAGGCTGGGGGGGGGGGAAGGCTGGGGGGGGGAGAGAAGGCTGGGGGGGGGGAGAGAAGGCTGGGGGGGGGGGGAGAGAAGGCTGGGGGGGGGAGAGAAGGCTGGGGGGGGGGGGAGAGAAGGCTGGGGGGGGGGGAGAGAAGGCTGGGGGGGGGGGGGAGAGAAGGCTGGGGGGGGGGGGAGAGAAGGCTGGGGGGGGGGGGAGGAGAAGGCTGGGGGGGGGGGAGAGAAGGCTGGGGGGGGGGGAGAGAAGGCTGGGGGGGGAGAGAGAAGGCTGGGGGGGGGGGGAGAGAAGGCTGGGGGGGGGGGAGAGAAGGCTGGGGGGGGGGGGAGAGAAGGCTGGGGGGGGGGGGAGAGAAGGCTGGGGGGGGGGGGGGGAGAGAAGGCTGGGGGGGGGGGGAGAGAAGGCTGGGGGGGGGAGAGAAGGCTGGGGGGGGGAGAGAAGGCTGGGGGGGGGGAGAGAAGGCTGGGGGAGGGGGGGAGAGAAGGCTGGGGGGGGGGGAGAGAAGGCTGGGGGGGGGGAGAGAAGGCTGGGGGGGGGGGAGAGAAGGCTGGGGGGGGGGGGAGAGAAGGCTGGGGGGGGGGGAGAGAAGGCTGGGGGGGGGGGAGAGAAGGCTGGGGGGGGGGAGAGAAGGCTGGGGGGGGAGAGAAGGCTGGGGGGGGGGGAGAGAAGGCTGGGGGGGGGGGGAGAGAAGGCTAGGGGGGGGGAGAGAAGGGGAGAGAAGGCTGGGGGGGGGAGAGAAGGCTGGGGGGGGGGAGAGAAGGCTGGGGGGGGGAGAGAAGGCTGGGGGGGGAGAGAAGGCTGGGGGGGGGAGAGAAGGCTGGGGGGGGGGAGAGAAGGCTGGGGGGGGGGAGAGAAGGCTGGGGGGGGGGAGAGAAGGCTGGGGGGGGGAGAGAAGGCTGGGGGGGGAGAGAAGGCTGGGGGGGGAGAGAAGGCTGGGGGGGGAGAGAAGGCTGGGGGGGGGGGAGAGAAGGCTGGGGGGGGGGGGAGAGAAGGCTGGGGGGGGGGGAGAGAAGGCTGGGGGGGGGGGAGAGAAGGCTGGGGGGGGGGGAGAGAAGGCTGGGGGGGGGGGGGAGAGAAGGCTGGGGGGGGGGGAGAGAAGGCTGGGGGGGGGGGGGAGAGAAGGCTGGGGGGGGGGGGGGGGAGAGAAGGCTGGGGGGGGGGGGGAGAGAAGGCTGGGGGGGGGAGAGAAGGCTGGGGGGGGGAGAGAAGGCTGGGGGGGGGAGAGAAGGCTGGGGGGGGGAGAGAAGGCTGGGGGGGGGGAGAGAAGGCTGGGGGGGGGGGAGAGAAGGCTGGGGGGGGGAGAGAAGGCTGGGGGGGGGAGAGAAGGCTGGGGGGGAGAGAAGGCTGGGGGGGAGAGAAGGCTGGGGGGGGAGAGAAGGCTGGGGGGGGGAGAGAAGGCTGGGGGGGGGGAGAGAAGGCTGGGGGGGGGGGAGAGAAGGCTGGGGGGGGGGGAGAGAAGGCTGGGGGGGGGGGAGAGAAGGCTGGGGGGGGGGAGAGAAGGCTGGGGGGGGGGGAGAGAAGGCTGGGGGGGGGGGGAGAGAAGGCTGGGGGGGGGGAGAGAAGGCTGGGGGGGGGAGAGAAGGCTGGGGGGGGGAGAGAAGGCTGGGGGGGGGAGAGAAGGCGGGGGGGGAGAGAAGGCGGGGGGGAGAGAAGGCTGGGGGGGGGGAGAGAAGGCTGGGGGGGGAGAGAAGGCTGGGGGGGGAGAGAAGGCTGGGGGGGGGAGAGAAGGCTGGGGGGGGGGAGAGAAGGCTGGGGGGGGGAGAGAAGGCTGGGGGGGGGAGAGAAGGCTGGGGGGGGGAGAGAAGGCTGGGGGGGGGAGAGAAGGCTGGGGGGGGGGAGAGAAGGCTGGGGGGGGAGAGAAGGCTGGGGGGGGGAGAGAAGGCTGGGGGGGGAGAGAAGGCTGGGGGGGGAGAGAAGGCTGGGGGGGGGAGAGAAGGCTGGGGGGGGGGAGAGAAGGCTGAGGGGGGGAGAGAAGGCTGAGGGGGGGAGAGAAGGCTGAGGGGGGGAGAGAAGGCTGAGGGGGGGAGAGAAGGCTGAGGGGGGAGAGAAGGCTGGGGGGGGGAGAGAAGGCTGGGGGGGAGAAGGCTGGGGGGGGAGAAGGCTGGGGGGGGGGGGAGAGAAGGCTGGGGGGGGGGAGAGAAGGCTGGGGGGGGGGAGAGAAGGCTGGGGGGGGGGGAGAGAAGGCTGGGGGGGGGGGGAGAGAAGGCTGGGGGGGGGGGAGAGAAGGCTGGGGGGGGGGGAGAGAAGGCTGGGGGGGGGAGAGAAGGCTGGGGGGGGGGAGAGAAGGCTGGGGGGGGGGGAGAGAAGGCTGGGGGGGGGAGAGAAGGCTGGGGGGGGGAGAGAAGGCTGGGGGGGGGGAGAGAAGGCTGGGGGGGGAGAGAAGGCTGGGGGGGGAGAGAAGGCTGGGGGGGAGAGAAGGCTGGGGGGGGGGAGAGAAGGCTGAGGGGGGGAGAGAAGGCTGAGGGGGGGAGAGAAGGCTGGGGGGGGAGAGAAGGCTGGGGGGGGAGAAGGCTGGGGGGGGGAGAGAAGGCTGGGGGGGGGGAGAGAAGGCTGGGGGGGGGGAGAGAAGGCTGGGGGGGGGGGGAGAGAAGGCTGGGGGGGGGGAGAGAAGGCTGGGGGGGGGAGAGAAGGCTGGGGGGGGGGGGAGAGAAGGCTGGGGGGGGGGGGGGGAGAGAAGGCTGGGGGGGGGGGAGAGAAGGCTGGGGGGGGGGGGAGAGAAGGCTGGGGGGGGGAGAGAAGGCTGGGGGGGGGGGAGAGAAGGCTGGGGGGGGGGGGAGAGAAGGCTGGGGGGGGGGGAGAGAAGGCTGGGGGGGGGGGAGAGAAGGCTGGGGGGGGGGGAGAGAAGGCTGGGGGGGGGAGAGAAGGCTGGGGGGGGGGAGAGAAGGCGGGGGGGGGGGAGAGAAGGCTGGGGGGGGGAGAGAAGGCTGGGGGGGGGGAGAGAAGGCTGGGGGGGGGGAGAGAAGGCTGGGGGGGGGAGAGAAGGCTGGGGGGGGGGGGAGAGAAGGCTGGGGGGGGGGGAGAGAAGGCTGGGGGGGGGGAGAGAAGGCTGGGGGGGGGAGAGAAGGCTGGGGGGGGGAGAGAAGGCTGGGGGGGGGAGAGAAGGCGGGGGGGGAGAGAAGGCGGGGGGGGAGGAGAGAAGGCTGGGGGGGGGAGAGAAGGCTGGGGGGGGGAGAGAAGGCTGGGGGGGGGAGAGAAGGCTGGGGGGGGGAGAGAAGGCTGGGGGGGGGAGAGAAGGCTGGGGGGGGGAGAGAAGGCTGGGGGGGGAGAGAAGGCTGGGGGGGGGGGAGAGAAGGCTGGGGGGGGGGAGAGAAGGCTGGGGGGGGGGGAGAGAAGGCTGGGGGGGGGGAGAGAAGGCTGGGGGGGGGGAGAGAAGGCTGGGGGGGGGGAGAGAAGGCTGGGGGGGGGGAGAGAAGGCTGGGGGGGGGAGAGAAGGCTGGGGGGGGAGAGAAGGCTGGTCGGGGGAGAGAAGGCTGGTCGGGGGAGAGAAGGCTGGTCGGGGGAGAGAAGGCTGGGGGGGGAGAGAAGGCTGGGGGGGGAGAGAAGGCTGGGGGGGGAGAGAAGGCTGGGGGGGAGAGAAGGCTGGGGGGGGGAGAGAAGGCTGGGGGGGGAGAGAAGGCTGGGGGGGGGGGAGAAGGCTGGGGGGGAGGGAAGAAGGCTGGGGTGGGGGGGGAGAAGGCTGGGGGGGGAGAGAAGGCTGGGGGGGGGGAGAGAAGGCTGGGGGGGGGGAGAGAAGGCTGGGGGGGGGGGAGAAGGCTGGGGGGGGGAGAGAAGGCTGGGGGGGGGAGAGAAGGCTGGGGGGGGGAGAGAAGGCTGGGGGGGGGGAGAGAAGGCTGGGGGGGGGAGAGAAGGCTGGGGGGGGGAGAGAAGGCTGGGGGGGGGAGAGAAGGCTGGGGGGGGGGAGAGAAGGCTGGGGGGGGGAGAGAAGGCTGGGGGGGGGAGAGAAGGCTGGGGGGGGGGAGAGAAGGCTGGGGGGGGGAGAGAAGGCTGGGGGGGGGAGAGAAGGCTGGGGGGGGGAGAGAAGGCTGGGGGGGGGAGAGAAGGCTGGGGGGGGGGAGAGAAGGCTGGGGGGGGGGGAGAGAAGGCTGGGGGGGGGGAGAGAAGGCTGGGGGGGGGGGAGAGAAGGCTGGGGGGGGGGGGAGAGAAGGCTGGGGGGGGGGAGAGAAGGCTGGGGGGGGGAGAGAAGGCTGGGGGGGGAGAGAAGGCTGGGGGGGGGGAGAGAAGGCTGGGGGGGGAGAGAAGGCTGGGGGGGGGAGAGAAGGCTGGGGGGGGGGAGAGAAGGCTGGGGGGGGAGAAGCTGGGGGAGAGAAGGCTGGGGGGGGGAGAGAAGGCTGGGGGGGGGAGAGAAGGCTGGGGGGGGGGAGAGAAGGCTGGGGGGGGGAGAGAAGGCTGGGGGGGGAGAGAAGGCTGGGGGGGGAGAGAAGGCTGGGGGGGGAGAGAAGGCTGGGGGGGGAGAGAAGGCTGGGGGGGGAGAGAAGGCTGGGGGGGGAGAGAAGGCTGGGGGGGGAGAAGGCTGGGGGGGGAGAAGGCTGGGGGGGGAGAAGGCTGGGGGGGGGAGAAGGCTGGGGGGGGGGGGGAGAAGGCTGGGGGGGGGGGGAGAGGCTGGGGGGGGGGAGAAGGATGGGGGGGGGGGAAGGGGAGAAAGGGTGGAGAGGAGAGAGCGGGGAGGGGAGAGAGCGGGGAGGGGAGAGAGCGGGGAGGGGAGAGAGCGGGGAGGGGAGAGAGCGGGGAGGGGAGAGAGCGGGGAGGGGAGATGGACTGAAATTAAACAAGAGAAAGAGGGAAATGGAGAAAGAAATGAGACAGCATAAGAGGGAAAGGTTGAGAAACAAAGTTAGAGAGGAGGTAATTCAACACAGAGACAGGTCAAAAAGGATAAAAACAAAGAAAGCGCAATTGAGTAAAAAGAGAAAATGTGAAATGCAATAAAGTCAGAATGAGAAGGAAAGGACACAGCACAGGAGCAGCAGGGCACAGGAGCAGCAGGGCACAGCACAGCACAGGAGCAGGAGGGCACAGGAGCAGCAGGGCACAGCACAGGAGCAGGAGGGCACAGGAGCAGCAGGGCACAGCACAGGAGCAGGAGGGCACAGGAGCAGCAGCGCACAGGAGCAGCAGGGCACAGGAGCAGCAGGGCACAGGAGCAGCAGGGCACAGGAGCAGGATACAGCACAGGAGCAGGATACAGCACAGGAGCAGCACGGCACAGGAGCAGCAGCAGTGCACAGCACCGGAGCAGGACAGCACAGGAGCAGTAGGGCACAAGGTATACAAGTGCAGTATGTGCAGTGCCCTCCCTGCTACTCAGTATACGTCTTCACAGGGGGCGTGGCCAGGCTGCTGTCCCTCCCCGTGTCGGAGGTCTCTAGGTTTGTCCCTCGCTGGCTCCCGTACCTCCACGTTGGCTGCGCTTGCGCAGTGCGAACAAGTCTAGCAGCAGCAGAGAGTGACTGTGATCACCTGCTGGAGCCTGAGAGCAGGAAGAGGAAGAGCAGGGGGTATATATACACCACATTATAGTGATATATATCAATATAATTATACACCGCGGGGAGGGAGGAGCCGCAGGGAATACACAAACACATTATAACATATCTGTCAGCAAAGGTCATCAAGCAGCAGTCAATATACTGATGCTATAATATATACATACACATAGATATCTGTATCTATACACCCGTGTTAGTGTGTACTGTATAATGTGGCTAGTAGGGAACATTTAACACTATACAGATATCTTAGGACAATCTATATATTTATATTATCAGGGGAGAGATTATCACACCTGCGTGAGTGAATATATATATATATATATATATATATATATATATATATATATATATATATATATATATATATATATATATATATATATATATATATCATACATCATACATACATACACACACTGACTGTAACACTTTATTATATCTCCATGTACATTTCATACTAGCAGGCCAGTCTCTTACTCAACCCACTCCTTGTGGTCATTCAGCGCTTGTCATTGGGGTCTGGCCCCTGTATGAGGTTGCAGCTGCCCCCCTTCTATCAGCTGAAAGATGTTCAAGAAGTTGAAGCTGAAGATCAGTGAGGAGCAATCCCCTGGCCAACAGCAGCAGGTGAGACAGGGACACAGGTGACAGCTGAAGGGCATCAACACTGTCACTCAGGGGTTGTGGTGTGGTTTTTAAGGACAGTTGGTTGTCAATCTGTTGCTCATGGTGAGATTTTGGTTCAGTCCTTATTTTCAAGCTTTAAAATCCAATTTACATGGGAGACTTGGGAATGGACTCTAGTCCAAGGAGATGTTTCAGAGCAAAAAACGAATTTGCTAATTACCCAATTTATCAGACTACTTTGTGGATAGTTATCGACTAAATGGCTTTGCTTGACAATGTGTGGCAGGCCTGTCTGAAAGCCAAAGGGTTTGGTAGATTGTGTTTAACTTGTCTTTGCAAGTCAAGAGGTTATGGTTGGGTCACAAGTCATGCTAAGCATCAGTCTTCCATATCTCAGAAATATGTTGTTCACTAATGAACTTCTACAACTGGCATTCCAATGTTGGGATACAGCAGTGCAGGTCTTGACGCTTCTTCCAGGCTAATATTGCAATTTAATATGGACACAGGTGTGTGGGGTTTTATTGGAGAGCCATTGATTGCCAATATTCTGATCTTGCAACAAAACAGCTATAAGTTACAATTCGTTTAAAGAGCTTCCTGTTCATAAGTACTGTAGAGTGTAGACATGCCTTGTTCTGAGGTTTAGCATCTACTTGCAAGTAGGGTATAGGAAGCTGGAAACAGTGGCAAAAAGATGCAGGCCGAGGGTAAGACAGACAGCAAGCAGGAATAACCGAGTGCGTGGTACCAAAAGACGCAAGATGTGAAGAAGTAAAGCACCGTCAATTATGTAGGCATTTTGATTTGTCAACAGGAAGGTGATGTCTTATAAATGGGAACCAGGGGTGTGTGTCAGAACTCATGCCTGTGAGAGGTGGAGCATTTGAAAGCCTGATGATGTGGTTTAGTATTATACTAGTGTCACACCTATCTATCTGCTGTGGTGACTCACTGCTCTAGCTTCTGCATCTAATAGCTGCTGGTTCTGGTCCCAATCAGAGAAGCAGTAAGTGCCCTACAGCTATGTGTGCTTGCCTTAACAATAACACTGTTTGCAATTATTGCTTCCTCTAAGAAAATCCCCTGTAAGAGGCAGGTGTAATCACAGCTGTAAAAGTGATGGTGAACTTGCTGCTAAATGTCTATTACAATAAATATTTGCAAATGCACTTGCTATTATGACAGTAGCTGTGCTGTAATTGGTGTGCATAATGTTTTTAGTTCATGGTCTACTTTTAGCCCTTTCGAACTGATTGCTCTCTTAATGAATAGTGTACACTCCTCCATCAAATTTTAGGACACATGCAGATGTAGCCAAGGTAATTGCACCTGCTGGCGGGCTCCTGTAGGTGTAATAGTACTGGAACTGCAATGTCTTCTCGCAAGTGGCTGATTCAAAACAAAGGCTTCTAATCCCAGCGGTGTGTTGTGTACAGTATGTCCCATGCCAGCAGTTGCAATAACGTTGGCTACATCTGGGATTGCTAAATGAAGGTTAAAACATGTTCCTTTGATATGGATGAGAAATCCCACAATATATTACTTCACTCTGGATGATCTTGTTTAGCAGCGCAGTCTGATAACTTTATGTACAGTAAGCCTGTAATGAGTTCTTTTGACTGTGACTCAAACAGCATCTCAGAGCAACATCTTTGGGTCTCATGGGACACTTAAGAAGTCAGAATAAGGCCGAGGCCATTCACATCAATGGGAATAAAGGTGTGAAAGAACTTGGCATCCCTTTGTGGATCTGAGCCTTAAAGTTTTGTACCTGCCGGCGAAATGGGACATTTCAACTCCTTGCCGGCGGTTTGCTGCTGTGGGACCCTCACATGCTTGAGCTTCCGCCACTGGTAGCTTCTGTGGCATTGTAGGGGGTTAACTTAAGGAGTTTTAGCAGATGGTGTATGGGGTTAACTTTAGGAGTTTTTAGGTTATGGTTAGTATTAGGGTAAGTGTTAAGGTTAGCCACTTACTGAAACGAGTGGTCCCTTCAGCGAGGTGAGCAGCAGCTAAGCGCCGGCGGTCATTTGGTTGTGGCAAAATGGCCGCAGCCAAACGTCTTAGGCTGACCCACAGGGAGAGGCCAGATATATAACTGGTCTAGAGGATGCAGAGAGAGGGTGAAAACCACACTGATTTTAAGAATATTTTTAATTTGATATAACTGGGATACGTGAAAACAATATGGCTAGGTGACAAAAATAACTAGACCAAATATTAGAGCCAAGTGGAAATGTTCCCGAATGTCTGTGCCCATCTAATGGATGGTTTAGGCGAATCCTATAAATGTAGTCCATATTCCATATTTAATTTATAGCAGCCATTTTGCTTGGGTTATCACCTGGCCAGGGCTTTATACTTTATTGCACTAATAAGGGTTGTGTGTTCCTTCGTTTAGATGTGGGATTCTTTAATGTAGCCTCACATATCTGCACAATCCTGTGTTGTGCCTGGGTGAGGAAGCATTAGGGTGTAGGTAGATAGGCTGTGAACACACTGTACCACTCCCACGTAGCACGTCTGTTCTTTAGCACGTCACTGTCGGGTCATCTTAATGGTCCCACTGGGTGTGACTGTGTGCCCGATGTCGGATAATGAGATGGCCCCTAATTGTGTGCACTGTACTGTCTATATTGTGCCTGTAAAAGTGTTTTATTCCTATTTCATTTGTTTACACTTTGCTTTCTTTCTCCCACACTTAGGCTGCGCTTATAGTGCCGTTGTCGCGACGGTGACGTCAGGCTGCGGTCGCTAAAGTCTAATTGACTTCCAGCGATCGCTTCTATACGCGCACACGACAATACATTTGTTTTGCCGCAACATCACCGCACTATAAGCGCAGCCTAACTCTTTCTTTCTGTACTTAACTGTACACTATCTCCCAATCATACTTTCTAATTTATAAGTGATCTAGTTTCTCGCTGGTAATTTAAAATTAAACTGTTCATTAACCTCACTATAAAGGTATCCCTTGCTTACTTAAAATGCATCGATCTGCTCATCTCTATATACCTGTATTATAATGTTTACTATCTATCATTCTCTTATCTAATGGTACTATTTCGCTATATTTCTTAATATTTTTATGTCCTTTATATTTACTCTTTATTTCTTTGCTCCTCTCCCTCATCCTTTCATATTAACTTTCTCTCACCTTATTTTACTCTCTCACTCTTTCACTTATTCTCTCACCCCTCTTATTCTATTTTTCCTGCTCTGCCATACACTATCCTATCACGTTTAATTCCGCTAACCGTTTGCCCTGGATCTGGTAGTACGTCCTGCCTCTCGGGGTGCTCCCTCCAACTGCGCCCTAAATGCTTTAATGCCGGGGTGCTCTACTCCAGTCCTCAGCCCCGCCCCCCCCAACAGGTTCAGGTTTCAGGATATCCCCCCAGGTGGCTCAATCGGTCCCTGCTTCAGCACAGGTGGCTCAATCGGTCCCTGCTTCAGCACAGGTGGCTCAATCAGAGGCTCAGTCTTCAACCTGACCTATTGGGGGGGGGGGGGAGGGTTGAGGACTGAAGTTGAGCACCCCTGCTCTAATGGCTCCTTTTTTTTTGTCCGCTTTACAACTTCTACTGTTACGGCTTTCTCTGGTTCCTCCTGCTGTGAGTCTCTCGCCACGCACCCCTGACACTCGCTTCACACGCTCCCCGCTCGTGTTCGTATCGCCGAGAGGAGGGGGTGGCTGTTTCTTGCGGAGCAACGTGACAATGCAGTCTTTGGGACCACATGATGCTGAGCCAGAGGTCGCATTAAACAATGTATTCAGTAGTTGTCTAAGAGCCTTATTTCATATCCACTAATGCAGCAGTCTAGCCGGTTTCTGTCCGAAAATCCCTATTGAATTTAATCGGGATTTTCGTCTAAAAACTACCGCCAAGGCTGTTATAAAATAAGGCTCTTAATCGCCTATAAAATGGATGGGAACATTCTAATTTAGGCTCATGAGTGTTTACTTATTTCCCACTTGAATTGTCTGTGTTAATTTTGTCTAATTCGTCCAATACATCAGTCAACCTCCGTTAAAAAAAAAAAATGCATTTAAATGTAATATTGCACTATCTGTTATGACTACACACACCCTGCTAAGCTCAATCATAACTGATTTTATTTGGACGTACAGTATTTTGGCATTTAATAGGAAAATTAAATAAGGAAGAAGGAGCTGCTCAGTGATTAAAGACACTGAGTGTGCAGCAGGGGAGCCTGGTTCAATTCCCGGTGTCGGCTCCTTGTGACCTTGGGCAAGTCACTTTATCTCCCTGTGCCGCAGACACCAAAAACATAGATTGTAAGCTCTATGGGACAGGGACCTGTGCCTGCAAAATTTCTCTGTAAAGCGCTACGTAAAACAAGCAGCGCTATATAAGAACAAACAATTATTATTATTAAAATAAAGGTAATTTGCAGAATAAATGTGAATGTTGTGACATTAAAACCACAATCTTCAAAACATACTCTTTCTTTCATTAGCTGATCTGGGGGTTCCCTTTGCATAGCTGTCCAGGTTTAACACGTGTAAGACTTCCACTGTAGCAGATATTTGGCCCTGTTGGGAGGTTAGTAACTGTACGTCTGTCAGCTGTGACAGGCAATAAATAAGGAGAACAGTGCAGAACATTTTCCTTATTCATTGAATTAGGCCATAATGTCATTATGCAAGTGCATGGAGCTGAACCAAGGCTATTGGGCTTGTTAGCATGGAAGATTGTCTGATTCAAGCAGTGTTAACAGCAAACATCTTTTGGTGGGAGGGGATTGCTGATGTAACCCCCTGTTGAGCTATTTAGGCCCTTATTTCAGAGATTCTACTTGATGAGGAGTGGCCAACTCAAATCCTCAGAGGCCACCAAACAGGCCAGGCTTTTAGGATATCCCTTGCTTCAGAACAGGTGGCTCAGTCAACAACTGAGCCATTTATCGAGCCACCTGTGCTAAAGCAGGGATATCATTAAACACAGACCTGCTGGTGGCCTTTGAGGACTGGAGTTGGCCACTCCTGAGTTATACCATTGGTGAGCAACAGGCGGCTCAACCTCCGGGGCTTCACCTGCAGCCCTCCACCTGCTGGACTTTCTAGCAGCCCACTGTCTGTCTCTCCCCAGTGCACAGGAAGAGAAGATGCAGCAGCAGCAGATTGTAGTTTCTCACCACTCCATCAGCGGCTTAGTGACTGATGCATACTGCTCCTCTCCTGTGCTAATTACAGTACTAGTTCCCAATGTAAGAAGAGGAGCGAGACAGTATTCTACAGCGTGCAATAAGCCTGACCTGTTGGTCAGCTTTAGAAATCCTCACACAAAGCATACATATTGCTTCAAAAAGGTCAGTAGAGCTTGGCTCCAATGCTTAATGAATATAGGCTGTAAGTGATCAAATGTCCTCAGCGCTGTTATAGTAGCAGCCCCACCCGGCCCAATGTTTTTAACGCTCTTAAACTGTGAGTCTTCCTTAGCAATTCTACCTTCATATTAGTGCTTGGAGACCCCCAGTTCAATGCTCTATTCTTCCTGGGGAAAGCGACTATGGCTTATACTGGTAAATCACTGGAGCTGCTGCCCATGACTGGTAGGTGGGGGGGGGGGGGGGGAGAGCACACTTAATGTGAGCCTAAAATCTAGTTCATAATAAAAAAAATTCTGGTATAGCACTGACAGTGTATGTAGCACCGCACATATAATTTTCGCTGGCACAGGTCCCTGCCCTGTAGAGCTTACAATCTATATTTTTGGTGAGGCACAAGGAGATAAAGGGACTTTCCCAAATGAAAAGGAGCTGACCCCTGGATTTGTACCAGGCTCCCCTGTTTCAATCTGTGCCATTGTTTTGGGAGTCAGGGTGGTTACTCACTGAGCCTCTCCTAGGAAAGATTGCTGCTTTAAATAGTTTGACCATTCACTTCTTGGAAGTAGGACAACCGGATGTCTAGAGTGTTTTCTCAGTGAAGTTATCTACATTATTTCCTCTGTGTCTGGTTCATTCGTGTATTCAATACAGCTAGACAATGCTTAGTTGCATCTATTGTTTGTATAAGTACAAGAGACTGGCCAAGTTTGCTTTAATCACTATCACAGTCTGTTTAACTTAAAGGTACAGTCTTACCTACTTTATCCAACCAATTGTCCTCTGGTAGTTTTTTACAACATTGTGTTGTTGTTTTTTTTTTTTTTTTTTTTTTTTAAGCTGTGTGGCCTGCAGAATATGATTGTTACATTTGTACAGGCATACCCCGCATTAACATACGCAATGGGACCGGAGCATGTATGTAAAGCGAAAATATACTTAAAGTGAAGCACTATCTTTATTCCACTTATCGATGCATGTACTGTATTTCAATCGTCATATACGTGCATAACTGATGTAAATAACACATGTGTAACAGGCTCTATAGTCTCCCCGCTTGCGCACAGCTTCGGTACAGGTAGGGAGCTGGTATTGCTGTTCAGGATGTGCTGATAGGCAAATGGCAGCTCACGCATGCGCCTATTGGGAGATATGTCCCTACTCGCGAGTGTACTTAAAGTGAGTGTCCTTAAACCGGGGTATGCGTGTAATCCTTCTGTCTTTAGGATTGCAGAAATATGAAAAAAAAAGTAGGCGCTAGGTTGAATTTTTATAATCCAGAATTTAGTATATATATATATATACTGATGATTGACAGATGCATAAGTGCACGCACCCATTATTTTTTTTCCAGATGCATTTTTTGGATAACATGGTTTTAGCTTGAGAATGATCAGTCTGCAAAGTAAACACGCTGACTGGGGGGGAGGCCGTGTGTGTGTGTGTGTGTGTGTGTGTGTGTGTGTGTGTGTGTGTGTACGCGCGCGCGCGCGTGTTGGGTAAACATTCGCTCTGACATGCGCTCACACATGCACACACTTGACAGGTGCGTGCACACAGCGGCAACAGCACAACCTATCCTTCTTAAAGCAACGCGGCAGCTCGGGCGCCAGCAGGGAATTGCCGGAAATTTTTTCACCCCAGCTTTAGCGTAATGTTATATAGGGAGCTCAGCTATAGGGAGCTGAGCTTTGACTTTTAGCATCTAATGCTCGCAACAATCCCCATTGATCCTGGCCAAAAAAAAAATGTGTACAGTTGCAGCGTGAAATTTATGCAAAAAACCCCCAACCTTCAACAAGTTGAGGATTGCAGTAAAACCTTGGGTAGACTTCAGCCTAAACGGCATGAACTTACTGTTTCTGGCTTAGTGGTGTATCAGGAGTTGAACTATGGCATTCAGTGTCAGTAACAGTCCCCATTGAATTCCACAAATTTACAACCGCATAAAACCCAGGAATGATAAAGACCACTTATGAGCACATTCACATGTTTCAGACAGGTTGCCAGACCTGATTTGCTCCATAATCCCATTCATAATCATACAGTGCTCCAGTACAGCCAGGGATTCTGGGTAATGACCTAAAAGTGAGCACTAGGTCACTTTTTGCTTCTTAACCACTTGAGGGTGGATAACTTTAAGTGTATGCCTGCTGTTGTACACAACTTTTGCAGAAAAGCCTGGGTCAAAGAAACATGTGGCCATCAAACCTACTCATACAGCTGACAGAAACAGGCCAGACCTGCAGAAAAACCCTGGGTGGGGAGGTATAACATTTCTTTTGTCATTGTTGCAGCACTGCTGTTGCATTCTTACCTAGCTATCCGTCAGCCGTGTCCCACTATACTTCACACTCCCCTGCCTCCAGCCAGGCTTCTATTTCACACAACATACAGTAAAGATGCTTCCATTACTTCTCTTCAATGCTTATTCTGGAAACTTTCAGTAAGGGTCTCGGTGGAGACTTTCTCCCCGGAACTGGCATAAATTAGTTTGGATGGAGGGACTGGCCAACAGACCAGATGTTGTTAATGGTTGTACTATCCTAAAGAAAGGTAATGATGCTGTATCTGATTTATAAACAAAATATTGAAGATTGGGGGAAAGCACTATGGTCAGTATATTAGAATATAATTTACTTTCTTTATACGGCAGCTTCCCTATTGATTGCTTTTCTGTTCATTTTGTACTTTAATAGATAAAATTGTACGCCTTTTGATAGGGGATTTTGTTTTATCATTACATGCAGTATTTTAAGCACCTTGTGTTTTATTTGTAATATAGTTAACAGTTCCAGTGCAAGAAATACAAAAGACACTGTATACCAGCGGTGCGCTAAGTGGGGGGGGCGCAAGACTGAATACGGGGGGCGTGGGGTTTACAGAGGCCCCGCGCGCTTCCCGAAGGCACTTAAATTAAGTGCCGGGGGAGATGCAAGGCCTCTGTAAACCTGACTTACCTTGGCTCCAGCGGCTTCTTAGACGTGTCACCACGGCAACGCAGCGGCAAATGCCACCGCAAGGTCATGTGATGTCACGTTGCCATAGCAACGTGATGTCATGCCGCCGGAGCTGAGGTAAGCGGGGGAAGGGGGGGGAACGCGGTGAGAAGGGGCAATGGGAAAAAAGTTTGCGTCCCCCTGCTGTATACAATTGGTAGTGTAGGAGTTGCTGATGGTCTGCGACCATGACGTGATTGCAGGCTTGAAATGTTTTGGCCAAAGGTTTCAACTAAATGACCCATACTTATGAGAAGAAAAAACATATACTGTAGTAATGTACTAAATAATTTGTCAGAGTGGATGTGCATTGGGGCTTCTTTATAGTAGTATACTTGAGGTCACTTTCTGAGTGGCACTCCAACTGACATAAATATATAATATTGTGGGTCTGGGTTTTGAGCTTTCTAAGATTGTGTATGTCTAATGGTTAACAGTTTAATTTAAAGCAGCAATATGGGTTACATTTTTTTTTTGTAATATTTTTATTAGGTAAACAGAAAATAAACAAGATCTCAAGATATTGATGGAAAACATGATACAATTATACTTTCAATGAATATAGATATACAAAAGAACATCGACTATTGCTTAATAACACCTTATCCATTTTGTACGATCCACTGGGAGTATAGATTTCCTACTAGCTAATGACAAAATCGAACTAACCCCATCCAGTGGGGGTCATATAAAAGTCGAAAGAGAAGAAAGAGAGAAAAAAGGAAAGATGAAAAGGCGGCAAGGGGGGGGGGGGGGGCGAGGGATAGTGAGCCCCCTCGTTCCTCTGCGACCGCCAGGGCTAACTTTTCTTGACTTCAGAGCAAATCCTGCTATATGGGTTACATTTTAAAAATGATTTTTTTTAATTTCAGGATTGAGTTTAACTGTGTTAATTTCAGCTCTGGGGATTCCTTGTTGGCAGAGATACTTGCCTCCACAGGGGGTGCCGGGTTGTCTTTTTCAGTTGGTCACGCGGGCCAATAGGAAGCCGCACTTGATGACGTCACAGCTTCCTGTTGGCCATTTAAGTGCCGCCATTATGTTAGGCACACAGTTTCTCTGACTGCAGAGATACCGGCACACCCATACGGAGGTAAGTACCTCTAGAAGCAGGGGGTGCCCGTAGCTGAAACGAACACCGTTCAGCTCCGAAGAACCTCTGCTTCAATCCTGTAATAAAAAACATTCATTAAAAATGAGAAAGCGGTGAAACCCGGATTGCTTTTAGTGTATCATTTGTCTGTTTTATATCTATTTTCCCTTAATTTCTGTAAACCTAAAATATCTTAATAAACCTTTTCAAAATGAAGTAAAGGTTTCTACTGTACTTGGTATGCTAGCTTCAGGGAGAAAGTGTTGGGCCGTGCACGTCAGATGTTACCATTGTTTTCAGCTGGCTTTCCTATTGTGCTTAAACTATTGAAGGACAAAGAGTGACCGGTCATTGAAATAAAGCTATTTCAAATCGCAGTGTCGGCTCCTTATGGCTGTGACTTCTGTGACATTGTGCCTCACACACCACATATTAGATTCTAAGCACTTTGAAGCTGGAATACATTATGCATACACACCTTTTACTATATATAGTGCTGCAAATATGGGAATGCATTAATAATACTTATTTTGAAGCAGCCAAAATGATATCAGGCGTTCTTGTGTCCTCAGTTCCTACTATGTTCTCTTCTCTATTCCCAGGAGAAGTCACAGCCTGAGCTTGATTTAAAGACCATTAAAAGCATGAACTTCAGCCAGTAATGCCAAGTGTAATTTACTGTACACTGGTAAAGTAATGGCCTAAATTAAGCTATCGTCAGTCTGCATTCCACTGGTGTACGGCCAATGCCATTTTAACAGACCTGGATGTAACGCTGTAGATTTTGTTCCGTACTTTCAGTCAAGGTCGGTCTTCTGATTCCCAGTGTGATTTTACGCAATACGAAGGACAGCCCCAAAGCATTTTTTTATGCATTCCGTGTCCTAACCTGTACATGTTTTTCTCGGTGAAGCATTATTTATTATGCTTCGTTTGTTAGAATATATTATAGATTCTTTATGCTCTAATTTATACATCATGATTGAATAAGTATTTATATATATATTATTCTACATTTATATTAGTACGAAAAGGTAGTAAAGCGGTTCGCAAAGTGAAGGGCTCGCTGCGGGGGGCGCGGGGCTTACAGAAGTCCCGCGCGCGCGTACCAAAGGCATTTAAATTAATGCCGGGGGAGCTGAAGGGCCTCTGTAAACCTTGAATGAAAGAGATGGAGAAGTATCCCCTTTGGATGTGGCACAGTAGACACCTAAATTTAAAACTCGATTTTATTGAAATAAGTTAAAATGGTGTGTAAGGGATTGTGGACAAACAAAACAAACAAGTGAACATATAATAAAATGATGCGGAAGATTATTACCCTTCCAAGTGTTTAATTACTCCCCAGTTACCCTTGCAAATCACTCTCCGCATCATTTTATTATATGTTCACTTGTTTGTTTTGTTTGTCCACAATCCCTTACACACCATTTTAACTTATTTCAATAAAGTCGAGTTTTAAATTTAGGTGTCTACTGTGCCACATCCAAAGGGGATACTTCTCCATCTCTTTCATTCATACTTTACCTTCCCCAGTGAGCACCACCTTTCCATTGATGTTGGGGATTTTTTATTCTATTTTGACTTTAATACGTCCTTATCTCATTGGAGCAAGGTCACACTCCTGCCCTCACGGACCTCCCTGTTCCTCTGTAAACCTTACCTTGATTCAGACGCTCCCGGTGACGCATCGCCATGGCAACGCAGCATCAAATGACGCCGCAGGGTCATGTGACGTCACGTTGCCATGACAATGTGATGTCATGACGCCAGGATGTCTGAATTGAGGTAAGAGGGGGAGGGGGAAAGCCAGCAGGGGGGCACAGGGGAAAAAGATTGCGCCCCCCTGCTGTAATTTTATACATCATGATTGAATATGTATTTTATATATATTATTCTACATTTATATTAGTACGAACAGATAGTAATACACTGATGTGTTAGATTAAGATTTACTTTTTGATTATAAACCATATCAACTATTTCTATGAATTTATTATCTATGGCTTACATATTAGCCACAGTAGTCAAAATGTATTGTCTTCCTTTTCATGTTTTTAGTCTTTTTTTTTCTAATTGATTAATGTTTCAATACTGTTATACCACAATCAGGTGTATGTGGTTTTCTTAACAATTCAGCACATATAAAGGTGCTTACTTCCAGCCTTGAGAGAGCGCAACATTTGCGTGGGCGGACACTTTCTGTTCTAATAAAGCCTTTTACTAGTTTTTCATTAACTGGGATCCTTGTTTTTTTCCTTCGGGGATTTTTGGGATATCTTGTGAGTGCCCTGGAACATTGTCACAGTTTTGTGATTATTTAGGTGTTTGTGTCCATTTTCATTAGCAAATTAACTACAGTAAATCATCAATTAGTTCTTGTTTCAGACAGTGTCTCATCTTTGTGTCAGACAATTTTGTAAATATTGGTGGGAGTTGTGTTTGAAATAGGGAGTTCAAATGTGGGTACATCAGTTACCATAAATGAAGTTCTGACCAGGTTTAATCTGGATTGTGGATAACTGTGTCCGCATTTGTTCTTATTGCTGTGAAAAGTTCCCAGCAAAACGGACACCTGTCTGTGGTAGAGGTCTATTTCTGTATTCAAGTGGGCGCTGTGTCCTCTTTGCATTTGTTTGCAGTGTTGCAAAGCAGATCCTTTTTCATGTTGCAAATGATTCTGGGAAGCCTTTTTAATGCTGTGGCAATGGGGAAGCAACTTGATGTAATGGGTAGATAGAAGTGGAAAAAAAACGCTTGTGCAAAACTGTTATAACTTGGTCCAACTGCTTCACCTACTTCAGATCGTTGTGCTCTTTCTGTGACAGGGTCTGCCTAGAGCTACTCCACCGGTTGGCAACAGGAGTCGGACCTCTTCGCTGACAGAACCGCAGGATGACACCACGGCCACTCCTGATAAAGAGGTCAGTTTATTTTTTATTCCTAGCCCGCCATTCGCTGGTGGTGTCGGCTCATTCATGCAGTGAGCCGGATTGTTGGCAAACATATGGCAAGGAGATTGAATGCCTCCTTATTTTCCTATACTGTCTCTCATGGTCTGATGAGAGCACCCTGGTGAGCGGTGGGATAAGAAATGTTGGAGAACATTGTTTTAGCTTGAGAATGTTCCATTTTCAAAGAAAACTACTGTGTGTGTGTCTGTGTGTGTCTGTGTGGCTCTGTGTTTTGTATTGTAAGTTCCTTTGGCTGTAAAGTGATTTACTCAATGGCTCATCTTGAACACCAGGTAACAGTGCCTTTTATATTAAGATGAGATGGTTTGAACATCAGCTCATCAGCTTTATTATTTCTAAACGTGCACTAGCAAATGTTTGACCGCAATGTTTAATAGTTGGCTTATGCTTTGCTGAATGCCTTTATGCACTAAAAAATGGCACTTCTGTATTTAAAGCGCTGACCCACTGAGGATGTCCACAGAAGACAAAATTGCTTTAACTTTGCCCTTTCTTCCCTGGTCACATACTTGATTACGCAATTATCACACAGGTTTCCATTTTGGATTAATATTGCTGTAAAAATATGTTTTGTTCCTTTTTAAATTGTAATTGTTTACAAATTGCTCTGTATATCAGTGTTGATTACTGCAACTTTGGGATACTTGCTGCGTTTTCCCGGCGGTTATTGTAGGTGAAGGCCCTGGACTAGCCTATCATGAAAGCTGTTGGTACTGTGTATTCAGGATGTTTGTTATACTCCTCACAATTAGGCTTCTGGACATAGATATGCAAAACTATTACACACAGATTAAATTATGAAACAGTTTTCAAAGGAGAAGTGCATTCATATGACCACAATCTACATGTATTGTGCTGTGTGGGTTTTTGTGGTATTGTTATAGTCATTTTCATAAGTGAAGCATTTGTTACTAATTTTTCTGCTTTTACCCAGTTTAGATGTTCTAGAAAACATGATCACATCTGAAATTAGCTTTGTGTAGAATCTAGCTCTAACGATGGCTATTTAATGGTTCTTATTGCCATATATTGACACTTCTACTTTTAGCCATTGCAATCTTATGGCTGCTCGCTTCCAGTTTTTTTAATGCAGTCAGAAGCCAGTCTGGGCTGAAGAGTGGAAGAGACAAGATTTGTTGTCCCTGAATTGACTGCTCGTCTTTCACTTCCTTAACCCAGGCTCAGTTGTTGTTAAATTCCCAGTACAGTAGATTAAATCTTTATTTTAAAGCACTTCCTGCAGAAATGTACATTTTGCATGACTAGTGGTAGTATATACAATGTGGTGTTTGAGAGACCAGAAAATGGTGGTTTGAGGGACCAGAAAATGGTGTCAATGGACTTGGGTGTATTTTTTGTTTCTCTTTTCAGGATATGGTGGTAGTGAGAGCTCCGTGATCAGCTGATAGTCTCTTTGGCTTCAGCTGATTCAGTCCCTTTGGCTTTATAAACCTCAGTAGTGCAGCTGAAGAACGGTTGAATGTTCTCTCTCCTTATGATGACCAAGGAGCAATAGTCACATTGGGAATCCTTAGGGGTTACAGAACAGTTTTGTTGGATAACAGGGCATATAAAAGATCGGAAGGTGGCAAGTCGGTGATTCACAAAATTTGAACCATTCAATGGAAAGGGAAAGCACTATTCTTATTGCTGTAAGATTTGGGTCAACTTGTCTTGGTCGGTGGCAGAGAGAAGAAAGGCACTTATTCTGCGTGTGTTAGACATTCCTCGTGCTATTCCTCAAAACATTTTCTGTCACTAGAAGAGACCTTACAGCCCATTCATATGAAAACACTGGCAATTTACTTATGTAAGTCATATGCAACAATAAAACGCTGAAATGGTGGTGCACACACCGAGAGCAAACCTCTAACATGTAGACAGACATTGATTAAGCAATCTTCTGTTATAAATCACTTTTTGGCTCTGGAAGACCCGTTATAGCCCATTCAAGTCAATAGGCTGTAAATCTGGGGTGGGCAGCTTCAGTCCTCAAGGGCCTCCAACAGGTCAGGTTTTCAGGATATCCCTGCGTCGGCACAGGCGATGCAGTCTTCGACTGAGCCACTGCTTGAGCCACCTGTGCTGGAGCAGGGATAGCCTGAACACCTGACCTGTTGGTGGCCTTGAGGATGGCGTCGCCCATCCCTGCTGCAAAGGGTCTTTCAGCGCCAGGGGTGTCTTGTAGCAGAAGACGACTTAGTAAATATTGTCCTACTGTATGTAGTTAATTGTTGTTCTTGAATGCAATTACAGTAATTATTCTCGTAGTAATCACAAATTCAATGAATCAATTCACGTGTACCATATTTTGGTGAAAAAAAAGATTATAGCAACAACCACCAAAAATTGAAGCGTAACAATCAACACACACTGATGCATCCTTCTGCTAAAGATCCACGAGCCATATTTTAACGTACATTATTGGTGTGTTATGGTCTATGTTCCGAATAGCTGAGCAATTTCATCCACGCAGGGTGTATGTGTTTGCAATATTTATAAATTGATGTTTCTGTGTATGACATGCACAATGTAAGTCACTTGAAACTCGACAACACTATGTTATTTAACATTAATATTTCACTTTGGTGTTTGGTCCACAACAATGTGCACTACTAGCGCTACGGGCCTGGGAGCCATGCATGCAGAAGCACTCCATGAGCTAAGCGGTCTGCGCAGTTCCTAGTGGATGATTCTAATTCATTAATATCGCAACCCTGATTTCTAACTGATTTCTGCAGTAAATTAATATGAATGATAAAATCTTTATTAAGGAGTCCGGGCGATGTTAGAAAATGTTTTCATTATCTACATGATCCATGAGGACCTGTTTATCGCCTCAATAAATGAAGGGGTTAAGGGCTGTCCCACTTAAGTCCTGAAAATATCATTTTTCTAAACCGCTTAATATAATTGATTTGCATAAATATAATCCATGCGTCAAGCAAACATATGGATATTTTAGTTTTTGTTAAAAAGAAAAACACGTAACATCCAGACATTCTGAATGGGGGGTGCACGCCAGTCAAGCGTTGCTTCTACCTCTTAGGTCAGTGGTTTTTCAACCATGGTTCCTAGGGACCCTTGGCTTCCGGTGGCATTCCCAGAGGGTTCCTTGTCATTTTCAGGTAATTTGAAAATGTAACCAAATACAGAAGAATTTACAATGCATCTGATCTCAGACATGCTATTAATGATTTCAACAGGGGTCCAGGCATCTCTAAAGGGTTCCCAGCAATTTTCAGGTCATTTGAAAACTGTACCAAATAGAGAAGATTTTACAATGCATCTGATCTCAGACGTGCTATTAATGAGGTTTGGGGTTCCTTACAATGCTGCCGATCTCAGTTGCGCTATTAGAGAGGGTTGGGATTCTGCAGAATTTTATACCGTATAATGATATGGTTTCTTAACCAAAAAAGATATAAACCACTGTCTTAGGCCATCCCATCCCTGCCACATAGCCGGTAAGGAAATGTTTTCTTTCGGTCCAAGGATTTCAGAAATGTATTATATAGGCAGAAGGCCACACTGCCAGGTTACAGAATGCAGAATAAAACCTATGATCAGGCAGATTCCAAGTTCACAATTAAGATTATTTGGGCAAATCTGGTATACAATGAGATATTTACTAAGAATAGAACAGCACTGTGCTCTGTAAGACGACAGCAGTGCTGAAAAACGCCTTACAGCCCATTTACTTGAATGGGCTGTGAAGGGTCATATTTATTAAGCTGTGCTGGAAGGTGTGTTGTGGAATGGCATAGCTTGGGAACTATGGCATATATATTATTGATAGATACACACACACAGACACACACAGACACACACAGACACACACACACAGACACACACACACAGACACACACACACACACACACACACACACACACACACACACACACACACACACACACACACACACACACACACACACACACACACACACACACACACACACACACACCACAGACACATAGATACACACATAGATACACACATACACACACATAGATACACATAGATACACATAGATACACACACACACACACATAGATACACACATACACACACACATAGATACACACATACACACACACATAGATACACACATACACACACACAGATAGATACACACCTACACACACACATAGATACACACATACACACACACAGATAGATACACACCTACACACACACATAGATACACACATACACACACACATAGATACACACATAGATACACACACACACACACATAGATACACACACACACACACACACACACACACACACACACACACACACACACACACACACACACACACACACACACACACACACAGATATATCGATACACACTCACAGATACACACGTGTGTATATATATATATATATATGTATATATATATGTATGTATATATATTTATATATATATATGTATATGTATATATATATGTGTGTATGTATATGTATATGTATATATATATCTTATACTATATAATTGAAAGCACTGTATGCCTGCCTGCCTGCCTGCCTGCCTGCCTGCCTGCCTGGATGTCCGGTGTCCCTTGGGGAAATCTCATTGGTCCCTTGGCCCGCCCCCGCACACCTCTCATTGGCCTGAGGCGGAGTGACGGGCCACACACACAATCCCCTCCCGGTGTCTCTCACTCTTCCCCGTCAGCTGGACCGCACCTCAACTTCCACACCCCCCCCCACCCTCCCTGTGCCCGAACTTACCCGGAGTCCCGTGTACACACACACACATTCCCACTCCCCCCAAGCTCACACACACCTCACCCCCCCCCCAAGCTCATCCCCCCCCAAGCTCATCCCCCCCCAAGCTCACCCCCCCCACCCCCCCAAGCTCACACCCCGGCGCCGCTACAGTCAGCGGGGGAGCGGAGCGAGCGCCCGGGACACACGCGGGGGAGCGGCCACAACACGCGGCCTCACATCCACGTGGGAGCGGCCGGATGAGTGAGGCAGCGGCAGGATGAGTGAGGCAGCGGCAGGACGGGTGAGGCAGCGGCAGGACGGGTGAGGCAGCGGCAGGACGGGTGAGGCAGCGGCCGGACGGATGAGGCAGCGGCCGGACGGGTGAGGCAGCGGCCGGACGGGTGAGGCAGCGGCCGGACGGGTGAGGCAGCGGCCGGACGGGTGAGGCAGCGGCCGGACGGGTGAGGCAGCGGCCGGATCAGTGAGGCAGCGGCAGGATGAGTGAGGCAGCGGCAGGACGGGTGAGCTCCCCCCCCCTCCACATGCTACATGCTGCTCTTGCCCCTCCGCTCCCGGCTCCCCCCTGTCACCGCGTGACAGGCCGCGGGACGTGAGATGGGAGGGGGGATGCCCCTCCGGTCCCGGCTCCCCCCTGTCGCCGCGGGACGTGAGATGGGAGGGGGGATGCCCCTCCGGTCCCGGCTCCCCCCTAGGCCGCGGGACGTGAGATGGGAGGGGGGATGCCCCTCCGGTCCCGGCTCCCCACTAGGCCGCGGGACGTGAGATGGGAGGGGGGATGCCCCTCCGGTCCCGGCTCCCCCCTGTCACCGCGTGACAGGCCGCGGGACGTGAGATGGGAGGGGGGATGCCCCTCCGGTCCCCGCTTCACCTTCTCCCCACCGTTGTCCCCGCTGCCTGCGCAGGAGGAGGGGGGGGGAAGCGGGTGTTGGTGCTGGTGTGTGTAATTGTGTGAGACTGTGTGTGAGTGTCTGTGACTGTGTGTAAGTGTGTGTAAGTGTCTGTGACTGTGTGTGACTGTGTGTGACAGTGTGTGTAAGTGTTTCACAGTGTGTGAGTGTGTGAGTGTGTGTAAGTCTGTGTAAGTGTCTATGACTGTGTGAAACTGTTTGAAACTGTGTAAGTGTGTGTGAGTGTGTGTAACTGTCTGTGATTGTCTGTAACTGTGTGTGTGTGTGTGTGGTGCACTGTGCAGTGTGAGCAATGAGCACTGTGTCAGTGTGTGCAGTGTGAGCAATGACCAGTGTGTGTGTGCAGTGTGTGTCAGTGTGAGCAGTGTGTGTCAGTGTGAGCAGTGTGTGTGCAGTGTGAGCAATGAGCAGTGTGTGTGCAGTGTGAGCAATGAGCAGTGTGTGTGCAGTATGCAGTGTGTGTCAGTCTGAGCAGTGTGTGTGCAGTGTGCAGTGTGACCATTGAGCAGTGTGTGTGCAGTATGCAGTGTGTGTCAGTGTGTGCAGTGTGAGCAGTGTGTGTGCAGTGTGCAGTGTGTCAGTGTGAGCAATGAGCTGTGTATGTGTGCAGTGTGAGCAATGAGCTGTGTATGTGTGCAGTGTGCAGTGTGTGTCAGTGTGACCAGTGTGTGTGCAGTGTCTGTCACTGTGAGCTGTGTGCTGTGTGTGCGCAGTGTGCGTCAGTGCGACCAATGAGCAGAGTGTGTGTGTGCAGTGTGTGTGTGCAGTGTGCAGTGTGAACAATGAGCAGTGTGTGAGCACGGTTCACATCCCGGGCAACGCCGGGTCTCTCAGCTAGTATACACACACACACACACACACACACACACACACACACACACACACACACACACACACACACACACACACACACACACACACACACACACACACACACACACACGAACACACAGATATATCAATACACACTCACAGATACACACACACGTTTAGATATATACACACACAGATAACACACACACAGTAGAACCACCATTCCAGACACTATTTAATACTTTTCAGTTGTGGGTCGGGTGATTTAAATGGCCACTGGTAGGGTTTAATTGCACTTGAGCTGTGGATAAATATTAAATTGTCTACAGAATAATGATGTACTTGAGGACCCCAATGGTTTGGGTTAAATTAAAAGGAAAAGAAAATGTAAAAAGGAATGCATTGGTTCATGAGGTGTGGTATAAAGGCACGTGGCTCCTTTACACCCTCAGCCTTTTATATTTCTGTATTCAGTTAGTCATATTTGTCCTGTGACTTAAGATCTTCTGCGCTGCTCAGTTTTTCAAATCATCTACTTACAAAATGTCTGTATTTCTGATGCTATTCTTTCTGATGATGTTTTATCTCCTCGCTCCATTGCATTGAATGGCACAGTTGCTGGCCGGGATGATAGCAGAGCCCGCTTTACTGTCTGAGTACACTATCTTTGCTCTTGACCGTACCAATCGGTCCAAGCCACAGAGTGACAGTGTGGTGAGTCCACTCCCCACCCCTTCCCATCAGCAGCACCCGAAGTGGAGTAATTGTAGGCTTGCTTCTTGCATATAATCTCCTGTAGTAATTGCAGTATTTCTAGTAACCCAGCACTAAAATCGTTTTGTGTGCTTTTTTGATGTTTTTGTTGTTTCATTTAACTCGAGAAATTAACATATTTTGTGTGTTTTTAATATTTCTTCTGATGCTTCCCTGACATTTGCACGCGCTTAGTGAGCTAATGCGTCACACTCCTAAATGCACAATTAACAGCCATCTGGGATCGCTACGTACATGAGCAGCGCCTCGGCCATGGACGGAAGTAAAAGAAAATGAAGAGCTATTTGGGCCACTGGGATGCCCAACAACCAGGACTTCATTTTGTCTATACAACCCAATGTATAGGTTGGGTGTATCATGATGCATGAGACATGAGTCATTGGTCATTCAGATGTGATATACTGCAATATAGTATAGTATAGCATTAGATCTAACATGACAACCTGTTTAGTCCATTACTACAGTTATAGTCACACTTTTTTGTAATTTTTGATCTCCTGTATTTGTATTTAACTTTATTTGAGGATGGGTTCTTTTTTGAACAATTGGGGTGGGGGGAGGGGGGGGGGAAACCCAACCCAACCCAACCCTACCCAACCCAACCCTACCCAACCCAACCCTACCCAACCCTATACTCTCATGAAAACAGTTGATTTGAACTCAGTAATTACACACATGAAAACGAATTATGCATTGGGTGCATCCAATTCCAAAAGTTAATGACTGGAGTGGGGAGGGGGGGGGGGAGAGGTATAGGAACACTCAAATTTCCTCTATGCAACACATTCAGGACAATGTTTATTAAAGACACAATTTATACCAAACCAGAGGGAAAAAGGGAAAGCGTTTATTTTTTGTCGGCACCTGGATACTTGTTTTGATTTGTTCTCCATGAAAGGGACTGCATACTCTGAAGGAATGTTTCAACATTATGGCTATATCCTGTGACGGTCTGGTAGTCTGAGTTATACTGTCATTGTTTGTTAACACTGTAGCCAGTGGTATGAGATAGATATATACACAATTCTGAACACCTTATAATAAAATGTTTATACATTAAATACACTTGGCTTTTGAACACTGCTGCCCGAACAACAAGGATATTTATACGATTCACTTTGTAGTTTCTTTGCTGCTTCCTTTTTTTAATTGTGCCTTCCTAAAAATCTTCTTAACATCTTGATTTGACTATATTTCTCATTGTATTTTGTGCCTCGTTATGGCCCTGATTCAATGTGCTGTTCTCGGTGCTGGAGAAGAGTTCAGCCCCATTCAAGTGAACGGGGCTTGCGTCTGTCCAGCACGGAGAACACCTCTTCACTGCACAATCATACCTATGTATTATGTTACAAATATGACTAGGAAGATTATAGCATGACCCTTTTTCACCCTACGTGTTCATAATATCTCCCAGCCGTAAATATGTGTCTTAAGTTTTTGTTTGTGCACAATCTAATTTTTTTAGCCATAAAATGTGTCTTTAGAAATAGTCAGGGTGTACAGTTCTGGTGAAATGGGCACGGAGAAAATACAAAACATTGACGGCTAAAAATAAAAATAAAATTTTGTCCCACCCTGCAAGTATTTGAAATAATTTTTATTTTTTTAAATATGCATTTGTCCCGGCTTTCTTCTGTTAAACGCAAGTCAACATGACACTGTGTATGACAATAGTATGTGTTCAAATATAATCCAGCCCATGTTCTAAAACTCTGTAGTGTTTACTGTACTGTTATTGTTTCAGTACAGTACTCTCATTTTACAGTATACTGTGTGTCACTTTTTTCATACTGCCGATTGTGGGGTGGACTCCCAAGTACATTTTTGAGAACCCAACAGTTACTATTAGTACAAACTACATTTCGGACCCATACAGGGGCCAGCAGTTCACCATGCGCTGCACTTGGAGCATGGCCCAAGTGCGGCCGTGATCGCGGCCAAGCGTAGCGCAAGGGGAATTTCTTGTTGTTAACACCGCGGGGGTCCCTGCTTCGGAATGGGACTCTCGCTGTGTTAATCCTACCTGACCACACCAGTTTGGAAGAACTGCGCAGAGAGAGTAGAGATAAGCGGTCCCATTTTTTGTGCATCTCTAACAGGCGATGGCGCTGTTTTTATTTTTAGTACATAGGATTGAAGCAGGGGGCAAGATTAACACAGCAGGAGTCCCATTCCGAAGCAGGGACCCCCACTGTGTTAATCCTTATAGGAAATTAGTCTAATGAGTTTTTGGCTGTAGGGAAGCCACAATATGTCTGCGATCATGCTCAGTCCAGCTGCAGTTTCCTTAGGGCCAAATTTGGAGTAAATTCTACTCCATCTGTATGTGTATTTGATGCCAGTGACAGCAGGAAATAAATGTTCTATTTGGGAATAAAGTCAGGAGTAGTAGGTGAGCCAGGAAAATTTCAGTAAATGTATTGCAGGTAGCGAACAAAAATACAAAGTTAATTACGGTATTTTAATGCCTACTAAAAGGATGCAAACAAATGGGTGTATGTTATGTTGCATACGTGGGGAGAGCAGAAGGCAGTAATACAGGAGGGGAGTGACGTCTGAAGATTTCCAAAATCCAAAGGATTATTTAAAATAACATATTTTCAAAAGCAAACTTCAAGGACATTATGCTAGTATTGAAACTGGTCTCCTTTATCAAGGTACCTAGAAAAAGGGTAGTAAGGTGAAACGGTACCCTTAAAATCACTTCCCTGTATTTTTTATATCAATGTTGTCATTTACAAATGTGTTCTTAAAGCCGCTGTCTGTGTTCATCGCCATGATTTTACTTTACTTGAAGACATCTCTTGTCCATGCCAACACTTTTTTTTTTTTTTCTTTTTTTCAAATCTAATTATCTGTTTAGGAGAATAAGGGCATGAATATTACGTGTCTGAGAGGTCAAAATTGAACTCTTCCCCAGAGTCTCCGACGCCAAAGATGAAGACAATGAGGATTTTTAACACTAAAAATAGTTTTATTTAAAAAAAAAAAGATGTAATAATAAAGCAGAACATGCTCCGAGGACCTGATACGAAGCTTCATATAAGTTAAACTTAAATAAGCTTCAGGGGGAAGATTGCTGCTTTAATGCAAGAACTCGATCTTAACCATAAAGAAGGTTACTGCTCCATTAGACCCATTCATAGCTATATTTATAGCAATTACTGTGACATCTCAGGGGTTGTGCATTGAGTAAGGGCATTTACTGTTCATCCCCTCTGCAGGTACTCCCTTTTTTTGCTTTAATGTAAGCCTATGCAGAATTTCCTAGTCATCTTCCTGGTTAAAAAAAAAGACAAACCTGCATAATAATAATAATAATAAAGTATAAAAACATCACTTTGAATACATGACTAAGAAAACATACAGAAATTATTTATTAAAGAATAAATTGAGCCCAATGTAATGTTGATGCTTTAACAGCCAAAATACAATTAAATCTCATGTCTGCTGTGCAAGGCGATTTCATCTTTTTAACGTTTGCAGTCATGGTTACAATATGACATTTGTATTTTATTTATTCCACATTTCTGATTTCTCAAATTGGAGAAACCAGCGATTCTGATGGTTGACAGACAGGTCAAATCATTATATAGTTTAGAGGGGGAAAGAGTAAAGTGTTTGGGTCATTACAATCATCCCTATACAGGTTACTGTAAATCGCCTCCACTGTGTAAGTCCGATAAATGCCCACCATCCTACCTTTACTAAAATGTCATTAGGGTGTTTGTTGACTGCATAGTTCAGACAATATAAAGATTGGTAAATTCTAAAAAATAAAAAAAATGGAGAAAAAAAATCTGCAAACGTAACAAAAAATCGCCACAGCAAAAATGGATCAATAAACATGTTATTTTGCTGTTCACTAGGAGTCATTTTCTCACCATACATACTCCGGTGCAGATGTTTAGACATAAATGTAGCTACATCATTTGCTGCCAAAGAGCTTATAATCATTGATCATTGTACAATATCTAGCACCACCTCTGTGGTTATACAACACTTTTACCATTGTATGTAATGCTTTGCTCTTCCATGTGCTGTAAGGCCGTTTAGCACAGTTAATAAAGAAACAATACAGAACAGGGCTTCTCTAACGTTTAGTTATTGCGGTTATTAAATAAATATGAACTAAAGCCAAGAATTAAATAAGTCTGAGGTTTTGGGACAGACAAGGTAGGCCAAGTGGTTCTGATCTGCTGTCAAATTCTGTTTCAGATGTAGCTCTGTGCATCAATGGACATATGTACATATACTATTCTTAAGTACTTGAGCTGAATCTGCAAATCGGCTTCCAGTAGTGATGGAAACGCCTCAGACTGTTGGCACAATTATAAAACTGGAGAGAGCCATCCCAACTGACAATATTAATGTTTTTTGGAGGCCACAGTGCCAGAATCTATGATACAGAACTAGAAACAAACCATACAAAGGTTTTCTGCATCTACTAGTGTAATTCCATGATTATATGGCTCAAATTTTGAAACCCAACTTCTCTGATTTCTTACATCAGTACTTTTTTTTGCCCTTTTTTAATTAAGGCGCAGGCTCTAAGACTAGAAACAACACCACTTCAGTCCAGCTATAGAAATGCTGTATTAAGTCCCATACAATGTAGACCAAACCTTGGATATTAAAAAGGGCCATTAGTTAAAGGGCTCACTTTAGCACTCATTAATGAATAATCACTATCATGGCTTTTAAAGGGACAATCCCTCCTAGGAGTAAAATATATTAATGGCAGTCAATTATTTATGGTGTTATATAAGGAGCATGAAAGCATTTTTTGTTTTGCCCAAATCTGACACCCGAGTATTTTTTAATCGTTTTTAAAAGTTATGCAGGAAACATGGTGAGCTGAGAATTGAAAGGGCTTTGATTTCCTCTGACCCCTTTTATCTGATGCCACCATGTGTGTTTAGCAAGCCCTTACTTTTTATATTTTGGTATCAGGCCAAAGGGTTAGTGACACGAGCTCTGCATACAGTTTTAATGCTATATACTTTAATATTGTGTACCGTGTACGTGGGGAATTTCTCTTATGGCTAAAGGCCAAGTCAGAATCTTCAAATCTCACTGGTGTAATCTATATCCCTGGCACCATAAATGAAGCGGTCATTCAAGGAGAAGAGGCGTCGGAATCCTGTGAGATTCCACTGTCAACACTGCACTGTTAACCCTTCTACTGGTGGAGGGGAAAGCCAATGTTGGAAACTTGCAGTCCTTCCATATGTATCTTGAAAAAAGATCTAATGTGCAAATGAAATTATCTTTAAGAAAATATACAATTGCAGCCATTGAGTTACCTTAGGTCGCACGTATAGTGCCGGCGACGGATGACGTTACCTGTCGCTGTCGCTACCCGCGAAAGTTGAATTTCGCTTTGCGACGACGTTGCTAGCGGCCTGGCCATTGATTGGTTCAGAGGCTGTCACATGTGGCGACAGCCTCTGAAAAATCAAATTTGACCGGCTACCAAATTTTTGGTCGCTGCGTCGTGTCGCGCTTACTATAAGCGCTTGCGATGGCGACAATGCATTTGTTTTGGAGCGGCGTCGCCGTCGCAAGGCACTAGAAGCGCAGCAATAGCCTGTGTGAGTCTGGGGACCTCCTACATTTTCCGGGTTGTCATCGCCTGACCACGCCAGAACCCTTGTGCTGGAAAAGGAAGGGAGTTCCACTTACATTTCGATTGAAGTGGCTGCTCTGACTGAGGCGGTCAATCCTATCAATGATTAGCTGTTTATATTTTTATGTTCGTATCTTTCCCCCTGAGCATGTTCTGCTCTTTAAAAAATAAATATATATATATATATATATATATATATATATATGTTTAGGTCAACACTACTGGCGGTGCTAGGGATGAAAAATATATGGCAACAGAAACAAAGAACAAAAAGAATCCCAAAATCGCACTCTAGCATACAAAAATATACCAAAATTTATTCAAACACATTACACAAATAATAAAAAGGTCCGCAGTGTCCACAAAGCTGATATTGTAATGACTGAACCATGAAAAATTGAGGTCAAAGGGGCTACACTGGTACTACAAAATAACTATACAAAACCTGATCTAACCAGCATAATAGCAAGTATCACATGTACAGAAACAGGAAGATGGAAAAAATTGTAAAAGGGGTAGCCATATGAACATCAGTGATAAATCCCAAATGGAGAGACAAACATCCTAACCTAGGAGGGTGGAAGCAAATAATATGCTTCCTAACACTTGGACCGGCCGGTCAGCAGTACTGTTAGTGTATGCCCTAAAAATAAAGTGCATGTAACAATAAGTGAAATAACATAGCACAGTACCAGTGCGAATTGGATTTGCACACACAGAAGGGCAACAAGACTAACGACAGATGTCAACAGAGCCAGTGCTACAGCACAAATACCTGGCACAAGTCCAAGGGGGTATTAAGTAACTGAACATCTGTAACTGCAATGGTGATAGTAGATTCAAATTATTTCAGCCGCTACAGTGCGCACGCTCCATAAGTGGTGATGGCGCCAAACTTGAAACTGCAGCAAGGAGGGAGTAGAACAGCTGGGGACACCGCCAGAACCTGGACAGACAAGAAAGCCCCGATGCGCACGTTTCGCCACCTGCTTCGTCCGTGGTCTTGATCTCAATTTTTTCATTGTTCAGTCATTACAATATCAGCTTTGTGGACACTGCGGACCTTTTTATTATTTGTGTAATGTGTTTGAATAAATTTTGATACATTTTTGTATGCTAGAGTGCTATTTTGGGATTCTTTTTGTTCTTTGTTTCTGTTGCTATATATATATATATATATATATATATATATATATATATATATATATATATATATATATATATATTTATATTTATATATTTATATTTATATATTTATATTTATATTTTTAGGTTTTAAAATTAGGATTTTCTTAATTTGAATTAAATGAATCAAGCCAACATTGATATTAAAATGTAGGGATTTTAACGGTACAGTCTCCTGTATTTACTTATTTTATTTACTGTACCTTGATTAAAGAGACCACCTTGAGTACTAGTAGACAGCATGAGACCTGCCAGGGCTCAAGCGGTACCAGGTACATCATAAGGGCAATATAAAGGTTAGATCATTTATATTTTTCGATGGGGTCTGTAATAAAGAAACTACCAAAGGATTTCACTGCGAAATAGGAAGGACAATGTGAAAAATTAATAAAATTAAATCAATGAAATGTGAGTGCAGGATGATCTACTAGGCATTGATATTTTGAAGTTAAGCTCTTAATGTTTGATCGGCATATAAATAAAAACCAGACTAACAGAGCATTTGTAAACACTTACATTTTGGTTCAACTGAAGTCTAAGGCCGTGCTCTTGGTGGCGGCTCTTGGTGGCGGCTCGGGTGGGCGCACTCCTGTAGCCCCTGCGATGTGTGCACTAGGCTGCAGGAGATTGGGGAGGCGATCGGGGGAGTGCAGACGCGTCACGAAGCTGGTTCGCCCGCCATTGGCTGAACCAGCTCATGGGACGCTGACGTCACGCGACTGCTGCACGAAATCACAAATTGACTTGTCTGGCCAAAATGTAGCAGCGTCGACGCGCTACAGCACCGCTAGGGGCAGCGGGCACTTAAGGAATTGCAATAAGAAATCAGGTATGAGCCCCGAAAGTGCGCGCGCACGCTGCAATGCCCCCACCATGAGCGCGGCCTAATGTGATTATTGTTCTCTCCTTAATTTAGTCAATTTTCCTAGACCCATATTTACTCCATTTAGAGTCCCTACTGCAAAGGAGAACATGTAATTTAAACGTATACCATATATAGCTTTTAAAAAATAAAATGTTTTTAACAAGGCATCAATGAAGAAGATATAAGCAATTAAAATATTCTTTCATTTGCTCCAATTTGGTCCTTCATGGCACTACTCCTTAACACTTGATTGGCAGGCATGTTTCTGTTGCTTAAAAGAAGTAGTTAAAGTGCCGATGGAACATTTGAAAAATGTGCACTGTATAATGATGCAGAGTTCTATTGTGAAGGACACACCCTTTTCTTACACACAAGTAAGGAGATTCATTGGTATTTGTGTACATTGGTTTTTGTGAGTAGCAGATATAATAGGACCATGTGGGGCCGCCGACAGGGGGGGAGAGCCGGGACATGTGCTCTGGGCCCGGAGGCTGTGGGTGGGCCTCTGGTTGCCGCCGCCGGTCCCCGGCTCATGGCTTTCTCCAGCTGTTGCCTGCCTCTTCCCACACTGGTCTCTCACTCCCAACGGTGCGTGCCAGCAGCAGCTGGGGAGAGTCGGGGCCCAGCAGCAGCAACCAGGGGAAAGTGGTAATGGTATTTGGGGGAGGGGAGGGTGTCATGGTAATTGTATTTGGGGGGGGGGTGGTAGGTAATTGTATTTGAGGGGGGGTCGTGATAATTGTATTTGGGGGTGATGGTGGTGAGAATTGTATTTGAGGGGTTGTAGTGGTGTGTGTGTAGTGGCGTCTGTGATTGGTGGGTAGTGCTGTTTAGTATTGGGAGGGGGTATTGTCTGTGTATTGGGGGGTAATTATTGTGTGTGGTGGGGGGGGGGGGTTGTATGGGTATTAGGGGAATTGTGTGTGTGTGTGTGTGTGTGTGTGTGTGTGTGTGTGTGTGTGTGTGTGTGTGTGTGTGTGTGTGTGGCCAGGGGAGGACAGAGAAATGAGTGTGAGGAGGGTGTGGATTGAGGGTGCGGGACCGAATGGGGGGTGTTGACTGGGAGGAGGGAGGGGGAAGAGTGAAGAGGTGGGGGGGAAGTGTGAGAGACAGAGGGGAGAGAGAAATACAGGTGTGAAAAGGTAGAGCTCACAAGGCCGCCGACACGGGAGGAGCGGAGCGTGATCATCATCGGTGGCGGCTTCCAATTGGCCAGCCATTTACATCCCTTTTAAAAATCAAGTAGTAATAGCGGGAACTTCACCGGTACGTATCTCGGGAACCGGTCGGTCCATGGTGCTGAAGAGATGCTGTATAAAAAACAGAGGGGTTTGATAGGGGTAATTACTGCTGGCCACATTTGTATACATGTTTATTTTCACCAAGCCCTGACCATGTATGATCTTCCATTTTAAACCAGTTTGCTGTTATAGGGACCAGAAACAAATTATCTGGGCAACATTTTACAGGCCCACAGAGAAGCCAAGTAATAAAGCTTGGATGAGTTGACACAAAGCAGACATGCACACATGGCCAGGGTTTCATTTTACAAGCTGTCTCCTTGCAACAGAGTTGCAAGCCTATAAATAAAGACGACTTGTGCCTGGATGAGTGTTTGGATCTCGGGGCTAATTTTTCCGCACTAATATACGTTCAACGAGATGCTTTATAGTTTCCCATATTTCTAGGAACCTCTTAATAGCTTGCATGAAGATGTGAAAATAACGGTTACGGCGAAAAGAGCCAATAACATTTTTACTAAATATACTTATACCAGCACATTGGAATTGGGACACTGTCACTAATTCATGTAATTTGAACGTTTTTGTGGTATTATTTAATTTCTGTGTGTGGATATATGGGTGTATTAAAAATAAATATATATAAATCTATACATATTAATATATATCTGTGTATATGAATTTATGCAATATGAGTTCTGATCTTTTGCCAAAAATATTTTTAGACCCACTATATGTATATATCTGATACATAAGTATCAATATATCCATTCTAAATATATTCCCATAGTTGGGTTACTTGACTAATCATACATGAGTTCTACCATTACGGTATCCCCTAAAGTACAAGAAACCTAGAAACAAATTAAAGGAATAAGTATTATTGCATGAATTGACTGCACTATACAATCTGTGCAATGAAGAGCTACTATAATACAAATAAATACATCTTTACTCATTCCCACCGACCTTCTGGTTTGTGGTTGTAGGCAGACGAGAAATTGATAATGCAATTGCTCACCATTGTGTTCATCTGTTATATAATCTGTGCATGTTCATTTATTGAATGTATCGAAGGATAAATCTATATTTATTTTAATGTCATCCAGAATGTATCCAGATCCACAATCAATAGGTCTTCAGACAACATTAATGGAAATGATGCAACCTCCATTCAGGTGAGTGAATCTGAAAGCATTTCATTGGCATATGTGTTTACTGCTTCTGAGACAAGCCTCCTAGCTGTGCAGTCCCTCTGTCTGGGGCTAGCTGACACAGTTTAGCCTAGGGGCAAGCCCAATCAACTGGCTCAGGAACCAGGCAGCCCACACACAATATAGATGCACCCTACACACACACACGGCAAGCTTTGTAAACATACAAACGCACAATAAACAAGCACACCATACTGTATATACACACACACCCCAGACTCACATATGCATCATATACAGCAGGTGTGCGCAAACTTAACGGCATGCGCCCCCCCTGTCTCCCGCCCGCTGTCTCCCGCCCCCCCCCCCCCCCCGCTCACGGCTCCGGAGTCAAATCAAGTCGCGGGGTCGTGTGACGTCACATTGCCATGGCAATACATACTGTACATATATATATGTAACTAGCTGATATACCCGCCGTTGCCCGGGCTAAAATTTTCCCGCTCATCTCCCTCCCCCCCTTTCACATCTCCCTTCCCCCCCCCTTTCACATCTCCATTTCCCCCCCCCCTTCAAAGTTCCGATTTCCCCTTCACATCTCCAATTCTTCACCCCCCCCCCCCCACACCTCCCTTCACAGCTAGGCAGAGTCTCCGTGGGTGGGTAGGAATCCCCCCCCCCCCCTTCAGAGGTTAGCGGCGGTGGGTCACTGGGGGGGCGGGAGGGTTGTGATTCCCCCCCCCCCAGTCGCAGGCGGGAGGGTTGTGCGGCTCACTGCAGGTGGGTTAGTGACCGGGTGCGGTGGCACCCTGCGGGTATCTCTGCGGCGGCTGACTTTGGGTGCGGTGTGTATTGTATGTCTTTATATAGCGCCATTAATGTACATAGCGCTTCAGGGGGTGTGACGGGGGGGTGGGGGGGTGGCGGTAGCGGACTTACTGTGGGGCGTGGTGTCCGCTGCGGTGGCGGGCGGGAGCAGGGTCGTCAACAGAAAGCATGGGGCCCAGGACAAATGAAAGGAGCAGGGCACCCCCCCCCAACCCATAGCGCTCCTGCCAGGGAAAAATAATTTTTAGCACACAACTTGAACGTAACTGTTTTCTTATTGTCATACCGAAAAAAATATTACAATGCAACCTGCTTCATTTTATATTTTCCACAAAAGACAGATGACTGAGTGGGTGACTGACTGAGTGGGTGACTGACTGAGTGGGTGACTGACTGAGTGGGTGACTGACTGAGTGGGTGACTGACTGAGTGGGTGACTGACTGAGTGGGTGACTGACTGAGTGGGTGACTGACTGAGTGGGTGACTGACTGAGTGGGTGACTGACTGAGTGGGTGATTGATTGAGTGGGTGATTGACTGAGTGGGTGACTGGAAGGCAAGAGCGGGGGGGGGTTGAAAGGCAAGAGCGGGGGGGGGTTGAAAGGCAAGAGCGGGGGGGGGGTTGAAAGGCAAGAGCGGGGGGGGGTTGAAAGGCAAGAGCGGGGGGGGGGCGGGTTGAAAGGCAAGAGCGGGGGGGGTGAAAGGCAAGAGCGCGGGGGGGGGTTGTGAAAGGCAAGAGCGGGGGGGGTGAAAGGCAAGAGCGGGGGGGTGAAAGGCAAGAGCGGGGGGGGTGAAAGGCAGGGGCGGGGGCGTGCATGCTACCGGAGTCAGCGGGCGAGAGGCGACGGCCTGGAGTGTGCAGCGTGCGGGCGGGAGAGAGGCGGCATCGGGAGAGGTGTGCGGCAGGGAGAGAGGCGACGTCCGGAAGTGTATGCGGCGTGCGGGATAGAGGCAGCAAGGAGAGTGGCGCGCTCGGGGAGTAGGAGAATCTGTGGCTGCACTACGCTCAGAGGGGCACGCGGTGTAGCCGTGGGGGGGCGGGAGACACGGGGGGCGAGGTACACCAGCCAATGAGAGCTGGAGGGGGGGTGGGACACGGGGGGGGGGGAGCCAATGAGAGCCATGGGAGGCCGGCCGTCCCCAAGGAGCAGTCAGATTGGCCCGAGGCGAAGTGACGACCGACGGACCAATCAGATTGCCCCTAGACACAGGGACATACAATGGTTTCAAAACAAATATATATATAGATTGTAATTGTTATATATATATATATATATATATATATATATATATATATATATATATATATATATATATATATATATATATATATATATATATATATATATATATATATATATATATATATATATATATAAAATGAAGGGGGTGGGGTTGGGGTAATTTCCGAGGAACCAAATTGATCTTTTTTTTCCCCCCCAAAAGTAACCTAGAAGTATATTGAAATAATGGAAAGTTAGTGTCTCGTATGGCACACCTGTGAGCATGTGACCTGCATACGAGACACGGGTTAATTCACAGCTCGCAAGCTGTCCCACTTTTCACCTGAGCAAAGATCCCTCAAATGAACAATATCTCTCCTCAATCCATCTCAATATACAATCTGTCACGAATAGCACACTTGTGAGCACGTGACTTGGATATTCAATCAGAGTTAATACACACGGCTACTCTGGCCAACTCACTTTTCTCCTGCGCAAGGTACTTTCCATGAGTTAATATTTACCCCTTACTCAATTGCAATCATAACTATATGCTTCCATCACCTGAGAAATTATGCAAAAATATGTAAATTAATATATCTGCCAGGGGTCTCAGGTCCCTGTTTATTATAGAAAAAGACTACTGTATGCTCTTAAAACACACACACACACACACACACACACACACACACCACACACACCACACACACACACACACACACACACACACACACACACACACACACACACACACACACACACACACACACACACACACACACACACCTGTTGTAGCAAAATGTGTCAGAAAATGTAAATACTCTCTCCAGAGCATGCAGCAGTTCATTCAGAGCCCCAGAGCATTACTTAAACGTAACTGAAATCCCTATACATTACGTTACCATATGTCATAGACTTTCCCCAGAGAAGTCACTGGCATAGAAATATGAAAATTCACATGTTTTGTCCAAAACACACCTTTGTTGAATTCGGATTTCATAACTCTAGGGCAAGCCCTATATACCATTCTTTTCCCATTTAAACCATATAAGCCCACCCCTTTCGTAAATGAGCTACTAGGTTGACAGTTTTACAACAGAGAAAAAAAAAAACTCCTAAAAAAGTACGCTTAAATCTTTTCCTCAATATATAACTGCATTCATAACTCCCTTTCTCAAATAATTACACCCATGTGAGTCATTTCAGTAGATTCAGGCGACGATGACGGTCGTAACTAGACTAATTATGACCGTCTTTCTCCTGAATTTGAGTGACAAATGAATATCTGTCCCTGGATACTTTCTAATCCCACGTGTCTGGCATCACTGCATGTGTCTCCTTGCAACGATTACAGATCGAGGTTATCACCGGGTAGTCTTATTTTGAATAAATTCACTATTATGTGGAATACCTTCTTAGCCATGCCCCCTGAACCTTGCAGAACCCTCCAGAGAATGCTTTGTATGTAACCTTAAAAGGATCCTGTTTATAAAGATGTTGAGAGCCATATTTTAATCCCATCGCTGGGAAAACAACTTCTCTTCTCATCAGCCCCATACAACACATCTTGTTCTTTTCGTGGGCCATTAGGGATAACCCACCAATTAAGTCCTCTTTAAAGCTCTGGTCAGACCCAGGAAGAGTCTTGACCTGTCAAACGCAATATATTTTATTTTTAAAACAACCGGTAACCACATTAACCCCTGAAGCATCAGACCGATTAAAATACATAATATCTCATGATATTATCACTACAGTTTTCAAGGGCTGTAAACCAAAACTTGAGGGGGTTGGCTTCCAACAGCTCCTACCTTTTGAGTGATGTAATTGTGCCTTGAGAATGGTCTTCTATTTTCTTTACGAATTCCTGTCTATATTTATTTTTTACATTTATGGGTTTTGCTTGAACTGTAGTTATTTCTGCTAGGAAAGTAAAACCTCTTTTCAATACCTTTTCAATGAGTGGTTTGTTCTTTTTGTGTTGTGACTCGTTACAAATGGCTACCAGTTATGTTGGGTTATTTTACAGTTCCGACTTCAACTTTTTTAATCTCTCAAATTAAAATGTTAATATTTCTCTTAATTTGTTGTTTTCATGTAGTTCATGTCCTTATTGAAGGGTTCTAAAAACAAAAAGCAAACAAATTGAAGAACTTCACTACAGAAGTTCAACTTTGGTAGATTCATTACTCCAATGTTTCATATTTAGAATTTGGACTTCTAAAAAAGAACAGGGAACCGAACCGTTTGTATTGTATAAATCTATGCAAACTAAACTTTTTATTCTCTGAGCGCAAAGGATGAAACTGGGGTAATGAATCCACCTTAGCTGAACTGTTGAACCTTGACTGTTTTAATTATCATATTCTATGTTTTTTTTTTATTTTTAATTTACACCTAATCTATTTGCTTACAGAAAAGCGACTCTCTGTCTTTTACACAAAAGCTCCAGCTACGGGTCCCGTCTATGGAGTCCATATTTCGGAGCCCTGTCAAAGAGTCCTTGTTCCGTTCACCTTCCAAAGAGTCCCTGGTGCGATTCGGTTCACGGGAGTCCCTGAACCGAATAGACTCGGACAATCCAGGTCCTGCGTTCGACCCTCCTTCTGACATCGAAAGTGAGGCTGAGGAGACTGTGGGAAGCCTGGAGGGGCTCAGCAAAGAACAGGTTTTTCATCGGCTGCACAGAATGGAGAGGAGCTTGGGCAACTACAGAGGGAAATATTCGGAGGTAGGGCTACAGTCACAGATTCAAGGTCATTAGGTGGTAGGACATACTACTATCATTAGTTCACTTTAGAAGTAACAAAAGGTGAAATCCAATGCTGGAGGGACAGATACTGTTTATCTGCAAATGGCTTCCTTGGACAGATTAACGCCCCCACCATTAAAAATACATTTTTAAACTTATTTGCCTCTTGTGTACACTAATTCTGTTTTTAAATGTTTCCAGGTGTGCTTGGTTCATGTTATCTGATATCTAGTAATTATTGTTATTTCCTCTTAATCTCTTGAAACAAATTATTCTGCCATCATTAGTCAAACACAAAATCAAATAGAGATTAGGTATGAAAAATCTCCATGTATTTAGGAAAGTTCACAATCACTTAACATAAAAGATGATGAAGGTGAAGATAGATTGTATAAACACTCCAGAGCATGTGGCTGCTATGGAGTCATAAAAAGTTAAAAATAATAAAAATTCTTGCACTTGTATGATTTGTATAAAATGGTGCTAATCGCCTACATTTAACCCATAGAACATGCACCTGCCATTAATTCACTTTGGACCTTCAGACATTTTTACATATTGATTTTAGAATAGCTACTTTTCATAAAGCAGAGCCATAGTCGTATCCACTCCCAGCTGACCCATAAGGGCGGGGTAGGGAATATGTGATTGGAGGGATAAGATGGGGGAGAGGGGATAAAAAGAGAAAGGAGCTAGATATGGTCTCTTCCGATCTAACGCTACACTCTCTCAACATGGTATCAACATCTTTAGATACAGTACAGAGATATTTACTGAGAAAGGAAACATTTACAGAGAGTTAAATCATCTTGTTGAACCAAATAATGTTAACCAAGGTGTCCACACTTGATCAAATGTTTCCATGGTATCCAGTTAGTTTCTCCATAGACAGTACTTCCCAGATTTTATTTTTAATATGGTTCAGAGTTGCGGGATTTCCAATTACAGGCAATTCCGCATTTAATCGATATAAAGATATGCAAAATAAGTTTTTGGGTGCATCTATCTACATTAGGGGCAGATAGGCCAAGTAGTACAATTTATGGATCTCGTTGTGTTTGTACCCCCGTCAATCGAGTAGCATGTGAAAGATTTGGTTCCATAGTCTGGAAAATTTAGGGCAGGACCACTGGAAGATACAGTATGTGTAATGGTGGCTATTTGACCACATCCCCTCCAGCATAGAGGAGAGCAGGTTGCATACATTTTATGGAAAATATATGTCTTGATGCGCCAAGTGAACATCCCCTATTTAACCCATGTTAAATATAAAAAATGCATGTATATGTTCCCAAAACAGCTTAACCTACATAAAGACACCAAGTGTGTCCAGTGAATGAATATACAAGTCTTGAAACAAGTGTCCAGTAGACAAATACATATAGTATAATAATAGTCCAAAACAATCAAAAGGTGGTGTAATGGTGTCAGCAAAGGATATCGATTTCAAAAATTCTGCTGGCTCATGTAGATTTCTTCCATGGGTTAATGTCCCGCAGCTGATCTCAGGTAGCTCGTTACCTATGCATTAAATGAAAAAAAAGAGAAGAGCGCAGGGTCACGCAATTATGTAATAAAGTTTACTATATAAAAAAGCGACAAGGTAAAACAGTAATGCCCTTACAAGATTTCAGATCTTGAATGGTTATATCACCAAAGAGTTGTGGCTCCAATGTTGATCTAAGACCCTCTACTCTCTGGTCATGCATGCACATCTGTCTGTGTTGCTATGAAGTGGAGGGATGGGATCAGGTGATTCCGCAGGTGAAAAAGTAGAGATGCCACTTTTGGAAAACTACACCGTGCGTCCCTTGGCACCAGTGAAGGTTCCTTGTGAACCTCTCACAGAGACGTGTCTGCATGACCGGAGAGTAGAGGGTCTTGGATTAACATTGGAGCCACAACTCTTTGGTGATGTAATCATTAAAGATTTGAAATCTTGTAAGGGCATTACTGTTTTTTACCTTATTGCTTTTTTTAATATACATTTCATTAACATCTATAGAGGATCTTATAGGACTTTTCTTTAGGGTTAACACAGATCCTCTAAGTCTAGGATTTTTTTTTAATTCTCCCACTGCACCATATTGTTGTCGCTTGATTCATTACCCGAGGGGACCAGTAATCTGTACACGGTGGAAGTGATATTGGAAGCTTCCGAATCAACAGATTATAGGGATTTATTTGGGGTAATATTGTTTTAGTGGAAGCCCACTAGTGATAGGGTCTCCTTCCAGTTCTTAAAATCTCCCTTGGCCAGACCATGGGAGGATGGCTGGATTTTGAAGTATTGGGGTGATCATAGGCGACAGGGCGGAAGACAAAGGAAATGTATTATTATCCTACGTCAACAATAAACAGGTGTTGTGTCCCTTCTTTATGTCTTGCACTTTTGAAAAGCCACAGACTATTTTTTAGTCTACCTGGTTTATACAATTCGCCCTGAAGGTCTACCCAACTCTTAACTGTATTATCTAGAGTAGGTGTCAACAAATCAGTTGACCCAACTGTGCCGCTTTGTAGTATCATGATATATTAGGCACAACTAGGCCACCACCCTCTTTAGGATGTTGCAATAGTGATTCCTTAACCTTTGGTTGCCGGCGGTTCCAAATAAATGCAATGAATACCTTCAGAATTTTCATGAGTTCTATGTTAGGAACCTTAATGGGGAGAGAGTGGAAATTGTATAACAGTTTTGCTAACTGTGCAGGTAGGGGCAGTGGGGCACAGTATATTATAGGTTAAGCCCGCTCGTTGCCCCTACCAGTCAAGCTGGCGACCCAGGTACAGGGTCAGAATGGGCATCTAGGCAACAAAATGGATTTTCAGCCCTGCTATAATATGCAACCAGGGGTTAGGGATCTGTAGCATGTATTGCTGTGTGAGGTTATCAGGTTTCGAATGTACTTATGTTTCCATATGTTTTTGTGACTCGTATGTTTGGGCTACTATCAAAGGTTGAGTGACTACCATAAAATGAGTCTGGGACTAGCCTTTTATGTGGGGCCATGGACAGCTTCTCTGGACAATGGTGAGGTGGGGAAGAGTGGTCCCTCCAGCTGGGAAGGTACACACGCAGAGCATTGTTCTCTCCCCAGCAACCAGGTGTCTACCCTTGAGGGAGGTATGGAGTTGTAATTTGGACAGAGGCCTGGTTCCTAGCCCTGTCGGCTCGATTCTCATTGGTCAGTTGCAATTAGTGACAATCTATATCCCTTATATCCATACGCTGTAGTGTGAACAGGGAATACCACCTACAAAAATACAATTAAAAAAACAGACATATTGCAGATTTCACCCTCAAATCAACAAAGGGTTTATATCGAAAAAGCAATACAGACGTAAAAATAAAATGTGCTTAAAGCAAAGTAAAATACTGCAACATACAAACACATAAAAATACCCAGGAAGCAATCACCAAAATACAAAGAAACATGATCAAAACCCCAAATAAAGAAAAATAAAACCTATAAGGGCTCCACAATAAAGCATAACGGGACTCAAAGTTTTGGGCTAAAAATTGTCCTTTATCAAGATTCACGAGTCCGTATTATAGTACTCCTTTTAGCAAACTATATTATGACTTATGTATTGCCTTTTTGACACTTTCGTATATCTAAAACCACTGTCTGCGCCATAGTCCCCAAACTTACCCACAATCACTTCATGGTCCAATACCGCCTTGTATAATTGACTTTAATCTCATGTTGCTAATCTATAACAATCCTGTTCTTCCATTGCAGCTGGTCACAGCATACAGAACAGTACAGAGGGACAAGGACAAGCTGCAGGTGAGTTTGTGTTCACTTCTAACATTAATTAATTATCTCTAACCTTCCAATTTGTGCATATAAACATTTAATAACCAGTCTAATTTGGTGGTGGGCAACATTATATACTTAGAGGGCCACATGTGAGGCCCTTGAGGTCTCAAAAGGACTACACACACACATACACACATACACACATACAGTCATGTGAAAAAGAAAGTACACCCTCTTTGAATTCCATGGTTTTTCATATCATGACATAATAACAATCATCTGTTCCTTAGCAGGTCTAAAAATGAGGTAAATACAACCTCAGATGAACAACAACACATGACCTATTACACCGTGTCATGATTTATTTAACAAAAATAAAGCCAAAATGGAGAAGCTATGTGTGAAAAACTAAGTACAACCTTACTGCTTCCATAGGAATTACAAGAGACAGGGGGTGCCCAATGCTGCATCCAATTGACAAAACATATAAAGTAAAATACTTCAATAATAATAATTGGTTATTTAGTTAACCCTTTGGCCAAAGGCGTCATAAGCCTGCATACCAACGTCAAGGTATAACCAAAATAATGCAGGTCCTACACTACACTGTGAAACTTTCCTTTTACCTCTGTGAGAGGGGAAAAAACCATAATGGGTCTTGTTCCTGCAGCAAGTGAAATGACCTTCCAGGTTAAAAGGGTGAAGGAGGAGGAGTGAGCTCTGGGGGGAGGTGCCACAGCCTCCAAAGAGACATAGGTTAACACAGATACCCAGCAAGCTCAAACTCCCCCACCCACCACAAAGTGAATATATATTTATGTCAACCAGAGAGCTACTGAGCGTGGCAATTGTATATAACAAGAGACAGGGGGTGCCCAATGCTGCATCCAATTGACAAAACATATAAAGTGAAATACTTCAATAATAATAATTGGTTATTTAGTTAACCCTTTGGCCAAAGGCATCATAAGCCTGCATACCAACGTCAAGGTATAACCAAAATAATGCAGGTCCTACACTACACTGTGAAACCTTTCCTTTTACCTCTGTGAGAGGGGAAAAAACCATAATGGGTCTTGTTCCTGCAGCAAGTGAAATGACCTTCCAGGTTAAAAGGGTGAAGGAGGAGGAGTGAGCTCTGGGGGGAGGTGCCACAGCCTCCAAAGAGACATAGGTTAACACAGATACCCAGCAAGCTCAAACTCCCCCACCCACCATAAAGTGAATATATATTTATGTCAACCAGAGAGCTACTGAGCGTGGCAATTGTATATAACAAGAGACAGGGGGTGCCCAATGCTGCATCCAATTGACAAAACATATAAAGTAAAATACTTCAATAATAATAATTGGTTATTTAGTTAACCCTTTGGCCAAAGGCGTCATAATTAAGGAATTAGGAATTAAGATGCTAAGTAGCAGACAGGTGCTGCTAATCAAATGCCCTTGATTAATTGATCATCAGCAAGTGTGACCACCTCTATAAAAGCCAAAGTTTTTGCAGTTTGCTGGTCTGGAGCATTCAGGTGTGTGTTAACACGATGCCAAGGAGGAAAGACATCAGCAATGATCTTAGAGAAGCAATTGTTGCTGCCCATCAATCTGGGAAGGGTTATAAGGCCATTTCCAAACAATTTAAAGTCCATCATTCTACAGTGAGAAAGATTATTCAACAGTGGAAAACATTCAAGACAGTTGCCAATCTTCCCAGGAGTGGACGTCCCAGCAAATTCACCCCAAGGTCAGACCGTGCAACGCTCAGAGAAATTGCAAAAAAACCAAGAGTTACATCTCAGACTCTACAGGCCTCAGTTAGTATGTTAAATGTTAAAGTTCATGACAGTACAATTAGAAAAAGACTGAACAAGTATGGTTTGTTTGGAAGGGTTTGAATCCAGGACAGGAAGGGAGCAGGATCGTCAGGAACACCCAGAAAAAAACATACAATAACAAATCATAGTGTAGTACTTAAGGACAATTATGGGTCAGATTTCAGGAAAAACTTGGCTCTTACGGATCGCCTACTTACAAGAAGCAGGATAAAAAACAGCGTTTTTGTATGTAAAGTTGAATAATTTATTCCTCCGCCTAAGATAGCAGCATACAGCAGTCACTGATGGTTGTAAACTGGATAGTGTAATCGCCGGGGCTTTCGCTCTCACAGAACAGCAACCGCATTCATACAGAGAAAGAGGGAAACATAGTGTGTACCAGGTAACACTAAAAATTTATAAAAGAAGCATAGAAATGTGTACTCACAATGCAACGTGTGAGCACATTCACATAAAGGTTTCTTTGAATATCAGGCAGCTACACGAACGGCTTGGCAGTTGGAAATGTCCTCCACTCCACTCAGAAATCCCCTCCTCGAGGGTGCCCCCTCGTCCGGATAGATGGCGTCTGACGTCACTTCCTGGCCTCGGAGTGACGCCTTCCGGTGAGGACGGGAAGATCAGGGGGTATGGAAGACTTTATGTTTCCCTCTTTCTCTGTATGAATGCGGTTGCTGTTCTGTGAGAGCGAAAGCCCTGGCGATTACACTATCCAGTTTACAACCATCAGTGACTGCTGTATGCTGCTATCTTAGGCGGAGGAATAAATTATTCAACTTTACATACAAAAACGCTGTTTTTTATCCTGCTTCTTGTAAGTAGGCGATCCGTAAGAGCCAAGTTTTTCCTGAAATCTGACCCATAATTGTCCTTAAGTACTACACTATGATTTGTTATTGTATGTTTTTTTCTGGGTGTTCCTGACGATCCTGCTCCCTTCCTGTCCTGGATTCAAACGTTTTGTGAGGGAATCAGTGTATATTCCCTGGAAGGTTGAGAGTTTCTTTCAGTTACACAATATATTATTTAATATTATTTTAATATTATTTAAATATCACTATCACTGTGTTTTAGCGCCACACTGAATCACTGGGTTTCACATTGTTTGGAAGGGTTGCCAGGAGAAAGCCTCTTCTCTCTAAAAAGAACATGGCAGCACGGCATAGGTTTGCAAAGTTGCATCTGAACAAACCACAAGACTTCTGGAACAATGTCCTTTGGACAGACGAGACCAAAGTGGAGAGATTTGGCCATAATGCACAGCGCCACGTATATCAGCACAAACACCTCATACCAACTGTCAAGCACGGTGGTGGAGGGGTGATGATTTGGGCTTGTTTTGCAGCCACAGGACCTGGGAACCTTGCAGTCATTGAGTCGACCATGAAACTCCTCTGTATACCAAAGTATAGTCAAATGTGAGGCCATCTGTCCGACAGCTAAAGCTTGGCCGAAATTGGGTCATGCAACATGACAATGATCCCAAGCACACCAGCAAATCTACAACAGAATGGCTGAAAAAGAAAAGAATCAAGGTGTTGCAATGGCTCAATCAAAGTCTAGACCTCAACCCAATTGAAATGCTGTGCCTGGACCATAAAAGAGCTGTGCATAAACAAATGCCCGCAAACCTCAATGAACTGAAGCAACGTTGTAAAGAAGAGTGGGCCAAAATTCCTCCACAACGATGTGAGAGACTGATAAAGTCATACAGAAAACGATTACTTCAAGTTATTGCTGCTAAAGGTAGTTCTACAAGCTATTCAATCATAAGGTGTACTTAGTTTTTCACACATGACTTCTCCATTTTGGCTTTATTTTTGTTAAATAAATCATGACACGGTGTAATATGTCATGTGTTGTTGTTCATCTAAGGTTGTAATTAAGACCTGCTAAGGATTGTTATGTCCTGATACACACACACACACACACACACACACACACACACACACACACACACACACACACACACACACACTGTCTGCAACCCTTCTTTTCGCCATTATCACTTCGCATAGAGTGCTTCCACTGCAGGTCTCATCAGTGTGGGGTTGGTTATACTGGCAAAATGAAGCAGGGACAGGTTTCACCACATTTAGTTAAGTTGTGGTGTGTAAAAAAAGTGACAAAAACCCTCCACAGTAAAGCATATAGCAAAAGGAAATATTACTGTATGATTATTTGTATATATATATATATATATATATATATATATATATTAATATTTATATATTATATATATATATATATATATATATATATATACATATACATATACATATACATATATACAGCTAAACCCCGTTATAACGCGCCTCGTTATACCGCGATTCGGTTATAACGCGGTTTTCCCGTGGCTCCCGTTTTTTTTTTTTTTGCACATTGCACACATTGCACACATTGCACACACTGCACACACTCACTGCACACACACTGCTCATTGCTCACACTGCCACACTGCACACACACTGCACACTGCACACACACTGCTCATTGCTCACACTGCACACACTGACACACTGACACACTGCACACACACTGCACACACACTGCACACACACTGCACACTGCACACACACTGCTCATTGCTCACACTGCACACACTGACACACTGCACACACACTGCACACACACTGCTCATTGCTCACACTGCACACACTGACACACTGCACACTGCACACACTGCTCATTGCTCACACTGACACACACTGACACACTGCACACACTGACACACTGCACACACACTGCACACTGCACACACACTGCTCATTGCTCACACTGCACACACTGACACACTGCACACACACTGCACACACACTGTACACTGCACACACACTGCTCATTGCTCACACTGCACACACTGACACACTGCACACACACTGCACACTGCACACACACTGCACACTGCACACACACTGCTCATTGCTCACACTGCACACACTGACACACTGCACACTGCACACACTGACACACTGCACACACACTGCACACTGCACACACACTGCTCATTGCTCACACTGCACACACTGCACACTGCACACACTGCACACACTGCACACTGCACACACTGCACACACTTACACACACTTACACACACTCACAGACACTCACACACACTCACACACACTCACAGACACTTACACACACTTACACACACACTCAGACACTTACACACACTCACAGACACTTACACACACTCACACCCACATACACACACCCATATACACACACACACTTTCTCTCCCATATATACATACACACACACACTCTCTCACTCTACACAAACGGGGGGTGGGGTCGGAGCAGAGGAAAGGCCGCGACCAGCACCACCACCCGCTCCCCCCCCTCCTCCCGCGCAGGCAGCGGGAGCGCCAGGGACAGCGGTGGGGAGAAGAAACCCCCCCGCTACCACCTCCATGCAGGCAGCGGGAGCACCGGGCACGTGGAGGGATCAGAGGTAAGCGGGGACCGGAGGGACATCCCCGCTCCCATCTCCTTCCCCGCGGGCTGTCCTGCGGTGACAGGGGGAAGCGGGGAGCGGAGGGACATGCCCGCTCCCATCTCCTGCCCCGCGGCCTGTCACGCGGTGACAGGGGGAAGCGGGGACCGGAGGGACATCCCCGCTCCCATCTCCTGCCCCGCGGGCTGTCCCGCGGTGACAGGGGGAAGCGGGGAGCGGAGGGACATGCCCGCTCCCATCTCCTGTCCCGCGGGATGAATCTGCATTAAAGCGGCGGCCATTTTTTTTCCGCGACCCCGTTAGTAACGCGGTGGTCTCGGGGTGGACCCCGAGACCCGCGTTATAACGGGGTTTAGCTGTATATATATATATATATGAATATATGTGTATATGCGCGCACACGCACACACACACACACACACACACACACACACACACACACACACACACACACTCATATATATGTACACACGTACGTGTACACACACGCACGTATGCACGTACGTACACACACGCGCACGTACACAGACGCACGTGCGCACGTACACACACACACGTACACACACACACGTACACACACACACGTACACACACACATACGTACGTCCGTACGTACGCACACACGTTTGTACACACACACACCAACACACACTGTATATGCTGCATCAGCAATAGTGACATTGCAGCCATACTGTCTCGCTTCTCTTCTTACATTGAGAACTAGTAATAGTAATTAGCACAGGAGAGGAGCAGTATGCATCAGTGCACTGTCTCTAAGCCGCTGATGGAGTGGTGAGAAGCTTCAATCGGCTGCTACATCTTCTCTTCCTAGACAGCAACACGGAGAACACATACATGTCCGGTATTATCTCTCATTTTTTACCGGACAGAGTAACCAAGTACCGTGTACAGTGCGAGCAATGCTAATCTTAATGCTCCTCCCACATATGCCAAGATTTTTGGACCCCTGCTTATCCTCTCACGCTCCCATCCGCCTCGTCCTCACCCCCTCCCCTCATGCTCCCCTCATCCTCTCTAATCCACCTCCCTTCATCCTCTCTCACCCCCCTCCCTTCATTCTCACATACCCCTCTTTTCATCCTCTCCTCCCCCCTCCCTTCATTCTCTCTCACCCCCCTCCCTTCATTCTCTCTCACCCCACTCCCTTCATCCTCTCACCCCCCCTCCCTGTCATTATCACCCCCACAGGACAGCCAAAGAAAACACACACACACACACACACACACACACACACACACACACACACACACACACACACACACACACACACACGTACAGTACAAATACACACACACACACGTACAGTACAAATACACACACACACACGTACAGTACAAATACACACACACGTACAGTACAAATACACACACACGTACAGTACAAATACACACACACCGAGACAAAACAGAACAAATACACACAGGACACATCCTCGCCTCTCTCAGCTCCATGCTTTTCCTCTGCTCTTTGGCCCCACCCCCAGGCGCCTGCCACCTCCTCCTGATTGGCTGCTGCTGTGTAATGCAGCCAATCAGGATGGAGGAAGCTGCCCAGCCCCTTGCAGCAGCAGCCCTGCTCTATCCCTTCTCTGGGGAAATCCCGTGATTGGTTACTAAGTCCAGATAGACAATACCGGACACATACATGTCCCTCCCCCTGCACACATACATGTCCGGTATGATCTCTAATTTTTTACCGGACAGAGTAACCAAATACCGGGCTGTCTGGTTCAATACCGGACACCTGGCAACTCTATCTCTAACCCCATATATTTTACAGTCTCACTTTTGAAGCCTGAGGTATAAGGAGAAAAAAAAGCCATATTTATTATGTTCTATGCCACAAATCAACTTGCAGCCCATTCAAACTTAACACCATTTAGTAAATCTAACTTGCCCATGGTCACAACTAGATCAATCACTTAAAAGGAAGTGCCATTAGCACAGGATTACTTCTGAACCACTTAAACCACTCTATTTGCCTTATTGACTTCAATAGGGCTTTCCGTGTAGTTGAGCTGGATCAGCACTCTTGAACTTAATAAAATAAGGCCCTTTGTACTGCATGAAATATGCTGCACTTCTTTTAAAAGTAGCTCAAAACAGTGAAAATGTCATTACATTCACTTGAAGGTACAGTTTTACATTATTGTAGTTGAAAGCAGCAGTTGGCACTGATAGCATTTTTTTTTTTTAATATATAATTTAATTTTTTATCTCTGACCCTTTCCAACACTATTTTTATTTTTCAAATCCAATGCTGCGTTTGAAATATTAAACGTGCTAGGAGGTTAAAATTCAGCTCTCCCCTAGAGCCAAGTGTAGTCTTAAAGTTTCCATGGTATCTTCAAATGCTAGAGATTAAGGGGCAAGTTAATAACAATATATGAGTACAACTCAAAGGGTTCTGGGGGAGTGGGGGTGTTGTTGCTTTAACCCTTTGAATGTTGAAGCTGTCACGTGACCGCTGCTTCACTGATGACGGAACGGGAGGGTAGTAGACCTCATTCTGTTCGATTTGGTCATCTCCCCAACAAAAATGAACAGGGTAATTATGATCCTTAACAGAAAAAAGTGCTCGATAGCGCTCTAACAAACACAAAATAATTGTGCACAAATTATATGTGAAAAATGTGTTAATAATTATATAAATAATAAATGCCAAAATATAAGTGACAAAATTGTGGACTATAAGTGCTCAAAAATAAGAGGCTTAACAGATGCACTCAACCCTTGGTATAAGACTGTTTCAATAGTCTTGCATGTTCAATTCTTCCAAAAGAACCAGAGGAGCGCATCTTGCAGGCATGTAAAATAGAAAGACATCACACAGTATAGCAATGTCAAATAAAGTGAATATGAATCTCGTGCAAGACTCACAAATGGCTACTCACATAAAAGCAGTAAATAGGAGCAGTCATCCAACTTAAGGGGTGGATGTTCCCAGTGGTTAATGCAGCAACTACTAGCAGACTTTGCTGTAAACTTAAAGCAGGGCAACCAGCTGTTAGTGAAGCAGGAGGAGGACAGACAGAAAGGAGTCAGGAATCAGAGGAGCCTCTGACTGCTCCTTTTGACTGCTTTTATGTGAGTAGCCATTTGTGAGCCTTGCAAGAGATTCACATTCACTTTATTTGACATTGCTATACTATGTGATGTCTTTCTATTTTACATGGCTGCAAGATGCACTCCTCTGGTTCTTTTGGAAGAATTCATTATGATCCTTAGTCTAGACACTGTAGAAGAGTTTCTGCGGAAAATACCCAAGCAGACCTGATATAGACGGTTATCCCATTCTACTCACTGCAAAAGTGGGGCATATCTGAAGAAAATAAATCTCCCATTGCTCCAGTTTCCAGTGGGGGAATTTTGATGAATATCCGGGCTGTTAAGTTATTTTTCCGGTTCACGTTAAATTTGTAATGGAATAAACAACCATTTTAGTTCTAAGAATACGGTCGTTAATGTGGGTCACCCCACTTCAAATCCTTGTCAGCTCTCCTTGTGTTCTTGGGCAAATTACTGTATCTCCCTGTTCCCCAGGCATAAAAATTAGATTGTAGTCCCTAAAAGGAGGGAGTACTCATCTGGGTTCAAGTGTACCATTTATTTTGCCCTGCTTTTACTAGTTATTTGTAAGGGTTGGTGGCAGACTTCTTTAAGCAAATCCACAGCACATCAATTAGCATTTTTCTGTTAATATACAGTGTCTTGCTGCACTAATATTAGACACAAATAGTGGCGTTGAGGCAAAAAGAACACTACAGAGAATAAACTTTGCGCACCCCTGACTTAGGGAGAGGATTCACCCAAACTAAGACCGGGGCCTCAATGATAAGTAAATACCTAGAGAAGTGTGACCTTCCAAAGCTTCATTATGAAGAACCTCTTAAGCCTAAATTCCAAGATAACTGACCTAGAATTTAAGAGGGATAATTAAATAATTAAAATCCTCAAATGCCCCAGGCCCTGATAACCTCCCAAATATATATGATAAAAAATACATTCAATTGAGGCCATACCTACAGTAGTAAACCTCTACAACACATTTCCCGTTGACCATGGATTAACTCAGCAGATGTGTAAAACAAGCATAGTTGTTATCGATAAAGAGTGGAAAGATCCCCTGAGGTGTGAAAGCTATAGCCATATTTTCCTCCTCCAATTTGAATGTGAAAATCTCCTTCAAAATCTTTGTCAACAGGCTGAACCTTAAACTACCACGTTTGATCCATGCCGTTCAGGTTGTGTTTACTATTAATCGGCAGGCCTCAGATAGCATAAGAAAGATAATTAGTACTATATGATCAAGTCAACCTTGGAGAGCCTTGGAGAGGATTAGCTGGCCATTCCTGAACAAAACATTAGAGGCATTTGCCTTTACAGGCCCTATCTTAAAGGGAATACAGGCCTTATATCGAAATCCCATAACCTCTCTGAAGTTACCTAGATGTAATTTTGAAGTCATTAAAATAGAAAATGGAGGGAGACAGGGTTGCCCATTCTCCCTGTGACTTTTTGTTTTTATATTAAAACACGTACTGTAGTGTGTGTGATAAAAGAAAATCCCAATATGCAAGTTATTAAAATAGAAAGAGAAGAATATAAAAATTATCTGTTTCTCGACGATGTCATTTTAACTTTAGATAACCTGTTATCCTTGCTTCCAAACTTTTTCATGCGGCTCTTACAGAGCTCGGCTCCCAATCGGGCAATAAGATCAATGCTGATAAATCGGATGCCCTCAATTTAACGCTTCAAAACCATGAAGTTAAACTGTTAAAGGTGAACTTTAATTACAGGTGGAGAGGGAGACACCTTAAGTACATGGGAATCTATGTTACAAAAACTTACCAGTCCCTTTACAGATATAACTACCCAAACTTATTCACCCAGATTTAAAAGGACCTGTCAAATTGGAACTATGACTTAGGAGACTTACAGAACAAAAGGCGGTGATTTGAATTTAAGCAATGTTGCTCCAAATGTGACCTCTCCCGTTTTGAAATTTTCAAATACCAACAGGTCAGACATTTTGGGATGAAAGTTCTTTAGAGTAAAGGACTTTAGAGTTTTCAAAAAGTTCTACATTTGATAATCTATGCAAAAATGTTTGGTAGATCTACTTGTTTCCTGTGTTACAGATAAAAAGACAAACCGATTAAAAAGGCCACCTGATCCCAAGGTGTCAAATTCATCAAGTACTACTTTTAAAAAAACAAGTCAAACATTTCTTACTCTTTAACCTAAAATATGACCACTGCACAACTCCCAGTTTCAACCAAGTTAGAGTGCATTTGGGCCATTGATAATAGCAAAATGTGTTCCTAGTGGTGAACCAGAAGTAGTGAAGTCAGTAGTGGCAGCGGTCATTTTTTTTTCTCCCCCCAGGTCACCTACAGTATGACTTGAAAGGCACGTACAAGAAGTGACTAGGCTCCATTTTGATAAAGAAGACCTGCCTTGCCTTCAGTGTTGTTTCTTTTATAAAATGTTTTAACAAACAAAAAACCCCGGGTAGGTGGTTTGCACCAGCAGGTTGAATTTGGGAAAAAACCCTCGACAGTGAACAAAAGTTCATGATAGAGACCAGCGCTTCTCCACGAGCCCCCTCGTGTCTATAGCTGGCTTCCTATGCTATTCATTAAACTATGCTGTGCAAACTGCTCCTGTTAGGAAGGCAGGAAGCAATCTATCATGCTCACTCAACTGCACTCTCTTTTTTTTATTACAGTCCATTTTGAGCCAGAGCCAGGACAAAGCACTAAGGAGAATTGGAGAGCTGCGAGAGGTGAGCTTTCGATACAGGGCATGCTAAATATATCTACACAAATGGTGCAACCTTGTAGAGTTCCTTGCACTTTTTGAAAAGGAAAGCTGCAATACTATACAGTGTGTTGGGAGCCTTAAGCCCCATATTTATTAAGCAGTCTTCTGCTAGAAGACACATTATAGTCTATTGACTTTAGTTGGCTGTAACGTGATTTCCAGTGTTGGAAGTGCTCAGTAAATATGGCCCTAAAATGGTAAATAGGAATAATATTGGTTGAAGAGAATCGCTGTCCCAAAGAACTGGAGGGAATTCCAGGTTGTGTGAGGAAGTTTGAAGGCAGCTGTGAGAAGTGTACAGTAGGTTGGTAACAGGGTTATTTCATGAGATTAGAGCAGTACGGGAAGAGGGACAGGAGGTTTAGAGCAGGGACCTGTGCCTGCAAAATGTCTCTGTAAAGCGCTACATAAAACTAGCGGCGCTATACAAGAACATGCTATTATTATTATTTTTGCTTGATATGTTCTTAATGACAAATAATTAATAGAATTATTTTAATCTTATTTCAATCTACCTATTGGGTATATATGACTGAGTGAAATATTAAATGAAAAATAATAATAATAACAAATGATTGTGTAGTGAATAAATGATATAATGATATTATAGATGCGTAGTACCCCCATCGAAAAAAAGAACTGTCTCAAAACAGTCACATGAAGAAGCACAAATAGAATTTGAAAAACACAGCATGAATACAGTATAAATGGACATATGAAATAAAGCAAAGAATAACCATATGTGTATATATATATATATATATATATATATGTAATAATAATGATAATTTGATTATGATTGTAAACATATTAATCACGTTAAGAAATGCTTTAGTTCTCAGTCAATGTTGAGACCCCCAGGATTGAGGGTATCCAAGGCCAGGATCCAAAACATTTATCTTTGGTTCAAAAGATGTTGACGATCTCCCCTTCTAATGGCTAAGGGAATGTGCTCAATGGCACTGAAGGTAAATAAGTTGATATTACCCAGAGGGCCCTCCGAGAAGTGTCTTGACACCAGGAATGTAATATTTAGTTTTTTTTAATGGACCGTATATGCTCCATTATGCGTAGCTTCAATGGCTGGATAGTCCTGCCTATATAGTTTTTACTATACCCGCAGCTCAGAATATAAATCACAAAACTTGATTTACAAGTCATGAAACTCTTAATTTTGAATTTATGCTTCGGAATTTGAGATTTGACATTTTTTAACAATCTAGCATAGGCACAAATGCTGCAGTAGCCCCATTTGAAGAAACCCAGAGGTGGTTGAAAGCCCATGGTCTGAGTTTTGGGAGTGGTGATAGATGTGCAGATAACATTTTGGCACGTCTGAAAACAAATTTTGGGTTGTCTTTAACAATGTTTTTCAGTTCTGTGTCTAATTTAAGAATGCTCCAATGTTTATTAATAATAAATTTAATATCAGCATGTCTGCTGTTTTAAAAGGTCTCAACATGATTTATTTCACCTTGTTCCAGTAAGTCGGGCATCTTCTCATGCAGTATTGGCACAAACTACCCAGTCTGGTTATGTCCGCAGTTGTGTAGGCCCTGCTGAAAACGTACAGATGTAGCCAGACTTACTGTCCCCAGCACCGCGGACAAACAAGCGAAAACCTGCGGCACTGGGGGCAGCGAAGATTCATCTATATCTTTTTTTGATAGGAACTCCAAATGGATCAACAAGCGAAAAAACATCTGCAGGAAGAGTTCGATGCAACTCTGGAGGAGAAAGATCAGCTTATCAGCGTGTTAAACACTCAGGTAAAGTGATGGGTGGAAGTTTTGCATGGCTTGCTTGGGGAGCAAACTTGAAATCCATCCCAATAACAAACGTATCTCTACACAGTGATTCTGAACATCTTGATTATCTTCCAGCTGCCATGACTTGCACATGTTTAGAGATAATAGAACTGAAAGCAGTCCTTAATCTACCCACCATCATTTTGTAGCAACAGTCATTACTTACCGTTAGGTCTTCTCTATTGGTGTTTGGAAGTGGATACAGCACATGTAGGGGCATACAATGGAGCCAGAAGTTACTGTAGAGATTGTGGTGAGTTGCTGTAATGTTTTTAGGTGTCCGCTGTCTGCTCAGAAGAATATGTAGATGTACAGTCACGCTTTGTATTTTTAGAGACTGCAACAAGGAAATTATCAGGTGAGGTGTGTGGGGGTCTTTCAAGGAACAATTCCTCTGAGCTCACAAAAACCATTCCTTTGCAGAACAGTGATCATTGGAATCCTTCTACAAATAATCTTACATTCAGCTGTTTTCATTTGTTTGGAAATTAAACAAAATGTATGTTTTCGAATTGGAGTGGTATAGGTGGTCTGCATGGCAGCTACAATTTTCTTTGCTACATTTACTGTCCAAGGTCCTGTTCAACACGGAATATAAGAAATTAGGTGGATAGTAACATCACAGAATTTCCTACAGGTAATGTAAAGAAGAAATCTAGAAAATAATTATATATATAAATAATAAACTATTATTGCACAAGGTGGTATTTCTAATTCCTACCCTGAAATACTATAAATAAGGAAGAATGAGCAATGAACAGTCCAAAAAATACCAATACACTAAACAAATGTTCAAAAGGTATATTGACTCCAATACAGCATTTCAGTGAGATCATAGTACAATACTCAAATGATCACAATAGTATACATACAACGTGTATATAGAAAAATCAAATACACATAATATCAAAAAGCAATATATCGGTCAAAAATCTTACCACAAATAATGAAAGAATAACAGACGACACCCTGGTGAATGAGAGTCCTGTTCAACACAGAGTCGCTCCAAATACATCAGAGTCGCACACACAATCTACTTCAGAATTCTATCAATTACTCCGGTAACCAGGAGATTCCTGTCCAAACTCTACATGTATATAGCCTAAAAATAACAGATGATCACCGCACACAACAATACTTTGTGCCAAAATAAAACTGACATTGTTTTGCCGAGAAGATACACAACATTTTTGGGGTTGGGCGTCTTCCTTATGGTTTCTCAGCAATACATGCATGTTTAATTTTGGCGTAAACATCTGTTGTGTGCGGTGATCAACACAAAGTGACATCAAACAAAACAAAGAGTAGCTAATGCAAGTGAAACCCCTCCCACATTTCAGGTTACCATGTCTGCAACCTAACATTAAGTCATTCTATAAATATGCTCATCAGTCTCTGATTTTTGTAAGCAAGGCATCATTCACCCAGATTCAACCCATATGCCTGCCATAGATACATTTAACTCCCAGTAGGAGCCCTGCCATTAAGAGGTTCCAAATCCCTTTGATTTTATCCACACAAATCTGGGTTGATTACTGAATATTCGTTGAACGTACAGTAAGTGTCCGTTTAGAATAAAGTATGATGGGTTTTTCATGCAGTATAAGAAGTTGAAAGATTCTTCAAGAAAGTAGTCGATTATTCTAGTTCAACGTAGCGGGTGAAACAAATGTTTTTAAGAGACTTCTTCTCCGTCTAGTTGGCTTCCTTTAAAACACTCAGCCAACCTCAAAGTCACTGTAGATTCAAACATATCAGCTACTTCTTTTTATCTGTTTGACTAATGATGACAAACAAAAGACCGAACAAAGCTAAGAATTTTCAGCGCTGTGAAACAGTCATGCCACCATAAGACCTTAGATAAATATTGTAAAAACCCTCCAAATCATTTGTTTACCACGAAAATGGTAAAAGTTTAAGAAAGTATTTACAACCAGGCCCAAAATAAGTTATGGTGAGTAAAAAAGGGACACAAAGCCTTCATGTACTGTGTACAGTAAATGAAAGAAATACCACTTCTGAGCCCATTCACATATCTCAGTCAGGTCTGCAACCCTGTTTTTCCCCATTATTTCTTGGCATACAGTGCTTCCACTGCAGCCTGGGATTCTGGGTAATGAGATGTAAGTGAACGCTCAATGTGTCACCTTCTGCTCATTTGCATGTCATTTCCCAGAATCCCTGGCTGCAGTGGAAACATTGCACGCTAGGAGATAATGGGGAAAGACAGGGTTGCAGACCTGTCTGAGAGATGCAAATGTGCTCACAAGTGGTATTTTTTATTTTCTGTAAAAAGTATTTAAAAATACTTACACTTGTCCGATTTTCTTTTTCTAAAAGGTGTCAAGCGGCTACATTTAATCTACTAAACAGTGTCCGACACTTGCATTAGTTTACTTTCATCCTAGACAGGACTAACCCTTTAAAAGTGTATTTTATTGACTTGCTTAGGTGACTTTACTGAAGCAGCGAGTAGGAAAAGGGGAAGCTGGCTCCGAGGTACCTGAGCCTGTGGTCTCATCAGATCCTGACTTTCAGAGCTCCATGCAAGAGGTCGATACCGAAAACATTTCGACTCCAGGTATGGACCATGGGGACAGTCGGTGGGGAGATCAGATAGGATGTTTTTTGTGATGGAAGCTTTTGGAAACAAGGCTACTCCATTACTAAAGGTGCAATGTTGTCCATAATCAGCTCTGAGCTGAAAACACCAAATCAGTGGTCAATCACAAGTGCTACTTTTTCTCGTGAAAGCAAATCTAATGACTTCTAAATAGGGATTCTGGTTTTAGGTTTTAACCAAAAAAAAAACTCCACGACTAATCATGTTGCACTTTTGGTTAAAACTGCTGAACACTTGGAATGAAGCTTACTTTCCTATTAAGCCCCGCTCACCACTAGGAGACAAAGGCATCGCAGGGGAGTATGGAAACAAAAAAACTGCACTGATAAAACACCACATTCAAATGAGTGTTTTATTTAATTAACATTATTTTTTTAATAAGAATAATAACATGAAAACACCGGAAAACAGAAACAGATTTAATGGAAAAAAATAAACACTGAAAATCGAAATCCCTACTTATAAAGTGTTTTAGTTTAAAAGATTGACTTGTCTACTTTCCCAATACTACCCACTAGACATATTCTCACCTTCTGTTGACTCCCTTGAAAGTGAGGGCAGAGATATTTTAGGAACGGGAATAAAAGATTCCTCTGATTTTGTTCTGCTGTATTGTTCAATCCCAGGCAAATTATTCAGAGGAACTTCCCATTCACAAAGCTGTAAAAGTAAATGTAGGTGGGAACTGCAGGAATATAGTCTGTTCAGGAGTAACTAAGGCATTTATATATATTTTTTAAAGTTGCAGGGATTGCACATTTAAATGTCACAGTAGTTTGTTAGATACACTTATCACACGACAATCTGAGCTCAATGCACAAAATCGCTGCTGGCAATACTTGGGTCCCAGGTATGGACCATAGGCATAACCAGTGGGAATCCCAGACATTTTCTCTGCTGGCAGACTTTGGAAACAAGGTTGCTCGTGTATTGACCATTTGATGCCGGCGGGGCCGCAGTACCAGAGTGCCATGGCCCCTGCGCCCCTTCCATCATGTGATCGCTTCGTTGCGGAGGAGTCGTCCCCTCTCCGTTTCTCATCACTGTAGATTGCGTCCTGCTCCACGCGATCTCCCCTAGCAAAACGAGCCGCCATTGTTTGACGTAGCTACGTCATGGGGCCCCTGGGGTGCCAGACCCCATGATGTCGTAGCTACACCCTGGAGCACACCAAGGGTTAAAGCAGCAATCCTTCCCAAAATGGTTATTGATTTTGGTACATGATTAGAGCCAGGGGGTCCCCCTGCGTTCCAGGGATTCCCTGTTTCCGGAGATATGTAGTTTTCGTTGCTTGTACATTTCTAGGATATTCCAAGATGGTACCTGTGGCCATCCAATCAGAACCCGCATTGTCATCAATTGCAGCTGCCTATTGGCCCTTGGTTTGTCAGCCATTTTCAATTGCCCAGAAGAGAGAAGCACCGACATCTAAAACAATAAATATCTCGGGGACCAGGGGTCCCAGAGATGAAAATAATGTGGATGTGCTCTGGGGGACCCCTAGTTCCAGTTGGGGAAAACAAAACAAAAAAAAAACCAGTCCTGTTTGCTGCTTTAAATATAGCCGTAATTAGATCATTTTAATTGTATTGTTGAGCAAAGTACAGTTATATATGCTGTCTTGATCCAGTAAAAGTATAGATTTGTTGCAGTTTCTTATTGCTTTTAATGGAATAACTTGAGCATTTCATACATGTGCATTTGACTTAAGCTCTGCCAATGCACCTAAAGAAGGGACTGGTGTAAGAAAATAAAAAACACCAGTACATCTGTGACGGACTCTCACATTAGAAGCACAGAAACATGTTTCTACGTTGTATGCAATAAAGCTTCCTGCATCAGAAATGGTATTGGCAACATCAAGATTGAGTGTTTCAGTGAGTACTTGCACTGATACTAAAACCGGTGACGCTTACTAAATATGTGCTCTGCTACGGGTTGTGTCCTGTTCAGCCATGCTTTAATGCACACACACTCTACCTTCAGTATGCCTGCTTGGTGATCATATCACATTTAGTTTATGTTTGCTTTAACACTGTTACTGCTGGAGTGGCCTGGAATGAAAAAGACTTCCGAAGAACTAGCTATTTAGTTTGTTATGTTGTTGCGTGCAGATGGGAGTGGAGACACGGCAAAGACTTTAGAAGCTCTGCATGTGAGAGTGAAACGCCAGGAGAACATTCTGCAGCGGTGCAAAGCATTGATCCGGTCGCAAAAGGAGCAGTCTGCTCAGCTTAGCAGTGAGAAGGAGGCTCTTCAGGAACAACTACAAGAAAGACTCCAGGAGCTTGAGAAGATTAAGGTACATTGATGATTTGTTGGGAGTGTGTCTAGAGCATTGGTGGGCGACAGGCGGCTTAACCACTGGCCACACCAGCAGCTCCCCCTCTCCCCAGTGCAGGGAGAGTGGAGATGTTGTTGGTGTGGATCATAGCTTCTTCCCATTCCCTCAGCTGCCTAATGCTAATCACTAAATCCCAATGTAAGTATAGTGGGACAGTATTCATGTGTGTGTGTTTTTCAAAGAGGTGATGCAAGTCTTCCAATATGTTTACATTTATTGATGCACTATGATCGACATTTCAGTCCAAGCCTGGACCTTTATCAAGAACCTTTTAAACTTTAACCCAGGCTGTGCTTAAAACCTGTGTAAGGCCGCGTCCATGTTTAGTGCTTGCCATGAGAGCGGTTTTAGTAGGGGCTCGCCTGCGCTTCCGCAAGCGCGCGGAAGCGTAGGTCTTAGGAAAATTTGAAATCTTCGCGCTTGCCGGAGCGCAGGGCCGGTCACATGAGCGGTTCACCCAATGAGGGCGAACCAGCTCCGTGACGTCACTGGCCCGCCCGCCGACACGCCCACAGACGGCGCGCTGTCTAAGGCCAGGGAAAGCACCCGCTTTTCCTCAGTCTCAGCGCGCCTCCGCACGCCAGCAAGAACCATGGACGAAGCCTAATACGGCAGGCATAAGCTTGTAGGGGTCCATGTTAAAATGGACAAGATCCAAACAGTGCCACACTGTGTGCTAATTTGCATGGGATTAGCCAGAATCCCTGGCTGAAGTGGAAGTATTGTATGGCAAGAGATAATTGGGAAAAGCAGGGTTGCAGACTATGCACTCACAAGCGGTATTTTTTAGTTTGCTGTACACGTGACTTTGCAAATGGATTTTTCCTTCTTTTTACCATAAACTTTTCTTCTTTGCCCAGTAAAAGGTATAACCCCCTCCCCACCCCACACACAAAAATATGAAACGTGATGTTTTACGAGACTTGTCTGGTATTTTAGGAACTTCACACTAGTGAGAAGACTAAGCTGATTACCCAATTACGAGATGCCAAGAATTTGATTGAGCAGCTCGAACAAGATAAGGTAAACAGGAAACTGATGTACGTTAAAAGAATTTGACATTTTGATGTCGGGAATGAAGCTAGGAGATGATCTGTTAACACCTTCCCTCAATAGCGTGTTCATTGTGTAAACTATTACAAACCTCTGACCATGGAGCCCACTGGTCCAAATAAATACTTCTATTAATTTAAACAAAAAACAATCACACACTTTTTGAAGAAGCAAGAAAAATATTGATTTATACAGCAGAAATTATACAAAGAACCAGAATTTTGTTCCCTCAAGATTCATACCCAAATTCTTTACACGAATGTACTAATGCAAATATTTCTCTTCATTCATGAAACCGTGTGCCATTGTTTTCTTGTTTAAAGGAGCAATCCAAGCGTTTTTTTTTTTAAAAAAACACAGGATTGAAGCAGGACGTCTTCAAAGCTGAACCTCATTAATTTCAGCTACAAGGACCCCCTGTTTCCGGCGATTCTTATCTCTGTAGGGGATGACAGTAGCCTCGCTAGGTGGGCTATAAAGTTGAAAGCTCCCTCGTCACATGGGCCAATAGGAACGCTACTACCCTTATGATGTCACAGGTCGCTGGACCTTTGAAAAGCAGTCATTACTTGATCCTCACAATGCCAACTAGCTGAGCCGTAGCGGCTACTGGAACCGCCTACAGAGCTAAATCTCCGGAAGCAGCGTGTCCCAGGAGCGGAAATTAATGGGGCTTGGCTCCGGAGGCCCCTTACTTCAATGCTATGTTAATTTATTTTATTTTTTTCCCACAAAAAGCGCTTGGATTGCCTTTTTAAAATAACTGAACTGATTTATTTTTGGCAAGTCCTGCATCTGGAACATGCAGTATTTTTGATTCATACTGTACTATGCATGACGGACCATACTGTCAATTGCTTATTTCTTTACAGTAATATATTCATGATCATGTAAACGATTCTTTAATAACGTGTGCTTGTTTAGAGGGTGCGGTCATCTCTCCTTCTTGTTTAGATTTGAGGTCCCACTTGGCAACAGTTTGTAGATTGTTGTAACAGCTCAAACACATTTAGCACTGGTTTCATACCTATGATATAATATAATTCCAAATATTGGCTTAAAACCACAGCTACATTTATTTTGGAATGCACAAGACATAGGACATTTGTTTAGGGATAATGCCAATGTAAAGACAAAAACATGCAACAGCAACTCCAAAGTTGTAAGAATCATGGGTGAGTTTTAATGTAATCCATAATCCCTGTGTGCATTATTTTATGACAATATTTCTCCAAAATATACATTTGCTGGAGGATTTTACAATTATGTATTTGACTTTACGTATACAATATGTTTTGTTCTCTTTTCTTCTTGATTCTTGACGCTGTGTTTATAGTGGAAAAGGCAAAGTTAAGGCAATCTATGTCTAATAGAAGGTCCCATGAAACTTCAATTTTTAAATTAATGTTTTCTTTTTATTTGTTTTAACCTGTTGATGCCGTTTGTTAATTCCACGTGTCTCGGTCTTCATGTACATACAGTACTGTTGTAAACCTCAGTTTTCGTAAACCTCTGTTTTCATAATCCTCTGATAAAGGATATCTAGAGTAATTGTTATAGTGCTCTATTGACATTGAACACCACAACGGCTGGCACGCACAATATCCAGTCACCATCATGGGTCAATCACAAACTCTGCTCTCTTGTGAGCTGCGGCTGCGATCAGAACAAAAAAGTAGGACTTCTTCCCTTATTACCGACATCAGGACCTTATGATAACTACAGAAGCGATCACAGGGTTGAAGTGTGAGGATGTTCATAGCACTGTGATGCTGCAGGCATTCTAGCACTGCAAAGTCTTAAATGCTATTCGTATAATGTCCAATTCATACGGACTGATGTTATACTGTACGAATATAGTCTCTGTATAACCAGTAATTCCAATTCTTTTGACATGGTTCAGTTTGACATTTATTGACCTTTTTATGTGGGTTTAAAACTGAAATTGTTATCCTCTGCATCAGAAAAAGGACTCTCCTATTCAGCCATAAAATGTACCTATTTATTGTATGATTTCCGATGAGAATTGGAATGTGGGAAAAAATAACATTGTAAATCTTGTAAGATTACTTTGCTTTTCTGTGCTTTCCCAGTTATTTATTTTGTGTGTGGAAGGGATAAAGAAACGTCATATGAATATTTTTTTAATATAGTGTGGGAAATGACCATTAACTGAAAATATTAATTCAAAGAGAATATTCTGGAAATTGTAACTTGAAATGAATTAATAAGTCAACGAATCAGTGTGTGTTTTTATTGGTCTCACATTCAGTCTTCTCTTCCCCCCAGGGCATGGTCATTGCCGAAACCAAACGACAGATGCACGAGACCCTTGAGATGAAGGAAGAGGAGGTTTCCCAGCTTCGTAGCCGGGTCAAGCAGCTAACTACACAGTGTGAGGAGCTGAAAGAGCAGAAGGAGAAGTCTGAGAAATCCAGTAAGAAGCTTGTCTATTATTAATAATAATATCATCATTTACAATGCGTCAACATAGTCTGTAGCGCAGTACAATAGGCTTGGAGGACAAAAACCTTGAAATAAACATATATTGTTGCAGTAGGGAAGGAGGTTGTGCCGTAAAGAGCTGACAATCTGTAAGGTAGGGTAAGTGGAAACACAGGGTACTGGGGGAGGGGAAGGTTGTTGTGTACCGGATAGTTGCTTGTTATGTGAACGAGATGGCGTTTGGGGAAAAACTGGAAAATTCACATTGTTGTTCTCTGGTCCATATGGACCAATAATAATAATAACAAAAATAATTTTCCAGATACAAGTCCCTGTCTTGTAGAGATTATAGTCTAATTTCAGTGCCTGGGACACATGGAGATACTGTAGATTGATTTGGCGAAGGTCACAAGGCGAGCAGAAACTGGGATCCAAACTGGATTCACTTGCTACAAAATCAGTGACATTACCACTGAGACTCCATTGGCACATCCAATCTAACAGATAATATACAGTGGGGGAGCTCAAGTTTCTTCCATGTCTTGTTGATGGAATGACATATATTTATACATCATTCTTTGCGATAACCTTTTAATGGACCAACACATTTTTACCTTGAAAAGCTTCCTCCAGCTAACCTTCTACCTTCATCAGTTAGAGGTAATCCGCACATATTACTTAATTACATTACATGGTAAATGAGGTTGAAAAAAGACATATGTTCATTAAGTTCAAACTATGTTAAATTTAGATGAAAGATACTTTTTCTATATTTGTATTTACAGTATATTGATCCAGAGGAAGGCAAACAAATAAACCCAGAGAAACTTTATCCAATTATATCTCATAAGTGGAAAAATAAATTCTCATTCCCCCTCATTCTCCGGTGGAAAAATGTATTCCTTCCTGACTTCAGTAATGGCAATCAGATTTCTCCCTGGATCAACACCCTTTCCACATTTACTTACAGTATTTAATATATCCCTGTATACCTTTCCTTTATTTATATAAAAAAAAAAAAGATGAATGTTCTTAACATTTTATTAGAAAAGCTCTTCACTAACTAAAGCTTCCATCAGAAATACCTTTGTATTATGTTGTGTAAAATCAGAAAACCACAAGCCGGCTTCAGTTCTTGCCCCTATGACTTTCACTGAGCAATGTTCAAACAAAACTTTGGAAAGCGAGTTAGTGCTCCCAGTGATATACAGTATAGTGTACAGCTGCATCTAGGAAAAACTCTCATGTTGGATCTCTCGACTTAATGCCTACGTGTTGCGATTTTCACTGCTCTGGTGCGGCTACAGCTTTGGCGGCCCCAAGGACAGTAAGCGGCCCAGGAGGATTAACTCTTCTGGTTTTCATGCTTCTGAATGGGACCCCACAGCATTAATCCTTCACTTGAATGGTCCATTTGCAGGAAGAGAATACCGGGATTCACCTTCACATCTCTCTGCCTTGAGCTGTGTCCCTGCTCACTGAAGGTAAGCAGGGCTGTATTTCGTTCCCCCTGGATGACGTAGATGTCCTTATATGGGGCTCTACATCATGAGGGGGAGGCTAGATGGCCATATTTGGTCATCTACATAATCAAGGGGCTGGACAGGACACGTAACACGCTAGAGTTTCTTGGGGGGGCGCAGAAGTCATAGAGGTCCCGAACTCTCCCCCAGGTATTTAAATTAAATGCTGGGGACTGTGTGAGGCCTCTATAATACTTACCTTCCCTTACAGCGACGCGTCGTCCTAGTAACCCGGCGTCAAATGATGCCGCGGGGTCACGTTACCATGGTGTTGGGGTCGAGCAGGGGTGTGGGCGCGAGGCGCCGAGAAGAGCAGGCAGGGATGCGCACGTGGAAAAGTTTGCACACCCCTGATGTAGATGACCAAATATGGGCATCTAGCATCCCCTAATGATGTAGAGCCCCATATAAGGACATCTGCGTCATCCAGGGAGAACGAAATACAACCTGTATCTCTTATCTTCAGCGAGCAGGGACACCTATCCAGATGGCGAGATGCAGAGACGGCTGCAGACGGCTGCGCGTCTCATCTGAAAGGTGAATCCCGGTATTCTCTCCCTGCAAATGGCAGATTCAAGTGAAGGAATAACGCTGTGGGGTCCCATTCAAAAGCGTGGAACCCTGCAGCGTTAGTCCTTCATGGCCACAAGCCTTTGCTGTTCTTTTGGCTGTGGAGGGGCTTTGTTTGGGCTGCAGGTTTCCCCTTTTTTTCCGCGGCCACAAGGACAGGAAGTCTGACTACATCAATACACTACTGTGCTTCTGTACCAATGTAGTTACTAGATCAGGGCACTGCACCACGGGTATAAGGCTCGAGAGTGAGATGCTCTTCTCACTTACTTACTCTGGCTCACTCTTCATATTTGTAGTCAAAGAGTTTTTTTTACTTTATCTGGTGCTCTAAGGAAAAAGCCAGGCATCAGATCCTAGATACAGATGAACTGTCCGCGCTCGAGCTGTCCAAAGGCGAAGGTCCCCCCTTGCTGCTAACGGTGCATGAGCACCTCCTCAAAGTACTCCTAAAGGGGGCTCCAAAAAAATGGAGTCCCCAAAGATAAACAGCGCACAGAGCGCACCGGGGGTTAAAAAACAATAATAGTATAGAGCTTTGCTCTGCTCATAGGATAACATGCATACTATGAGTACATGTGACCCACCAAAGATCACATAACACCTAAGTGGTGTAAGAACAATTTATTCATATGACATAAAATAGATGATAAAAACACATGTAATGATTAACATCTGGAAGGAGCATTGACATTAGGCATACTCACTGAAGCTGAGTTTGAGTTTCTCTTTATCTCCACTCCCACCGTTCCAATCTTTTATTATATCCCAAAAATTCACAAGTCACTTATATCCCCCCGCCCCCCCCCCCCCGGTCGCCCTATTATTTCTGGTATTGGTTCTATTACGTCACATTTGTCTCTTTATGTTGATTTGTATCTACAGTCATTGGTCAAGTCACTCCCTTCGCACCTCAAGGATACCACCATGGTGCTACAAGTTTGAGTGACTTTCCTTGGCATGAGGGTTACAGGCTTGCAACCTTAGATGTTCAAGCTTTGTATACAAGCATACCTCATGATAAGGGTGTGCTGGCAGTTGAACATTTCCTCCTAGCCGATAACACACTACCCCGCTCACAAATAGATTTTATTTTACAGTCTATTAGTTTCATTTTGGATCCCTATTTTATGTTTGATTCAAACTATTATTTGCAGATTGTAGGCACAGCGATGGGGACTACATTTGCCCCATCGTTTGCCAAACCTGTACATGGGGCGATGGGAGTGTGGTTATGTCACGGGGGTGCCTCTTCCACAACTTAAATTGTGGAGGAGGTACATAGATGACATTGTGATCATATGGGAGGGGAGAAAAAGCCTCTTACTTGGAATTTGTGGACACATTGAACAACAACGACCTGAATCGGAAATTTAGTGGTGAAAATAGTACAGATTCCATACACTTTCTTGATCTGGAAATATATGTTGACAACAATTCCATTCATACAAAGACGCACTTCAAAGCCACCAATGTTAATTCATACCTGCATCCCATGAGTTGCCATGACACTAGGTGGATCAATAATATCCCATTTAATTAATGTTTGAGATTAAAAAGGAACAATACCAAAGAGCAGGACTATGACCAAGAGGCCCTGTTTCTCAAGAGTAGATTCCTTGGTAAAAACTATGATGGCAACATAATAGAGGATGCCATGAGGAAGATTAAAAAGATTAAACGGAACACATTAATCAACTATAAAACCGAATCGGGGAGTGCACACACTAGAGACAAAAGGAAGGGGTTGATAACTACTGGTAATAAAACTCCTATTTTTATAACACAGTTTAGTGGGGCTAATGGCTCCATTAGACGTGTTCTATCTAAACACTGGGGGGTCCTCAAACTAGATCCTATATTGGGCCCTCTACTTAAAACTAGACCGGATATTGTCTTGAGACGGGCCCAAAACTTGAAAGGGATATTAGCCCTATGTCAAGTACCATCAAGGGCAAAGATAGGAGGCACTCTAGGGTCTCTTTTAGGAATAGTTGGTAATTTTAAATGTGGGAGATGTAAGGCGTGTAATCACATAAGGGGGGAGAAAAAAATCACATCGTCCACTACGAACAAAACATTTACAATAAAGAATTTTATTAATTGCCTCACCACACACATGGTTTACGTCTTACAATGTCCGTGTAAGTTACAGTACATTGGTAAGACCAAGAGGGCCTTTAAAGTTCGTATGTTGGAGCATTTGAGGAGTATTAAGAATATCCCCACATTGCTGGAGAAAGGCTTCCCCCTGACCCCACTTTTAAAACATTATAAAGAGGTTCATAATTGTGATCCTTCTTCTGTATCATTTATGGGTATTGACACTATTCCACGTCACCCTAGACAAGGGAACAGGGATCTTGTCTTACACAAAGAACAATACTGGATCTATGTATTTGATTCCAGGTACCCAAAACTCTTTAATGAGCTGATTTGAACTCAAACTGTTTCTGAGATAGACGGGTAATATTATAATGAGAGATGCACTGTTTTAGAATGACCAAATGCTAGTTAAGTAGTTTTTTGTTATTATTGTCATTATTACATACTATGTAGTAAGACTAATTTTCATTACACGTGTATATGTATGTATGTTCTATTATTCATGAGTTTTTATCTTTATTTTATTTTTATGTCGGTTTTTAGCTGTATGATGGCTTAACTGCTCCATATCAACATTATGACTATGTATTCTTAGCACTGCCAGTATTGTTTATGATGATGATGTTTATGGTATATAATGTACAGTGACGTCAGCATTTGACTTTAAGGGAGATAAGTCATGCCTCATATAGGTGTGCATAATGTATAGTATTGGTAGCTCCAGCTTGCCTAATCATCCCCCTCCCTTAGTGGCAGGGTGGGAGTATACCTGCAGTGGGGAGGAGCTCACACATGGGCTGGTAATTAGAGACTCTATAAGAACACGTGGGTGACCTCTTACGTGTCCTCCTGACGAAGCACGTGGTTGCGAAATGCGTAGAGGTCACGTGAGGTCACCATACGCGTCTGCTGTTCGGCTGGGGTGGATGCTTTTCCTGGTAGCTCCTGCTGTGTTGTGATCCCCGCCACTGGTGTAGTCCGGACCTTTGACATCAGTGAGCAGCTCCAGCTTGTGCTCCGTGGTAGGTAAACCCCTACAGCTTGCACCCAGCAGTGGGGTTTTCTGTTTGTTTATTTGTTTTAGCCTTTATTTATTTATTTTTTGGTATTTAGGGCTGTTGTGACCACAGGGTTACATTGTAAGCTAACATGCTGAGTACCCTTGGCTGTTTTTAGTAGTTAAGCAGCGGCTTAGGAACCGTCTGCATAGAAGTGTTGTGGTCTAGCAGGAACTTATTTTAATCATTACATGTGTTTTTATCATCTATTTTATGTCATATGAATAAATTGTTCTCACACCACTTAGGTGTTATGTGATCTTTGGTGGGTCACAAGTGGTACTCATAGTATGCATGTTATCCTATGAGCAGAGCACAGCTCTATACTATTATTGGTTTTTAACCCCCGGTGCGCTCTGTGCGCTTTCTGTTTATCAGATCCTAGACTTTCAGTTTCAAGCACAATGTCTTGATACACTGGGCTATATGTGTGGGGGAAAAGGGTGAGTGGGGGAGCTGTATTCTATCACTTTTTATTTTCGAGATCAAAAACTGCATATAGTGATTTTGAAATGATGTAATAATGACTGGGATTAACTGCCTTTTCTGGAACATGACCTTATTTAAAAAAAAAAAATAATAATAATACAAAAAAAAATAATTATATTTATATATATATATATCATTATAGTTCAGATATAGGCTTATTTCCATTTGTATCAGGTTCCAGCACTTTTTTCCCCTATAAAAAAATAAATAAAAATTTGCACGACTGGTGATACTGTACCTCAGGGAGCACAAATGGGGTTGCAGTGCCACCTTGATGAAAAAAACAAAAAGAGAGACAGCGCAAAAAACCTCATTGTGCAATATATAAACAAAATTGTATTGGTAAACTGGTAAGTATCACACGTACATCAATATGGTAAAAATTAAGCTGGACATGTTACCACTCTGTGCTCTGGATAGGGGTCACCCGGATCAGCTCACTTCCCGCAGGTTCCGTGGAACAATTGTAGACCGTATGGTAGATCAGCCCGGCAAGATGCAGACACAGCGATCGCCGCCACAGGGGAACTGCCGCCACAAAGGAAGAAACTGCTCCGGTTCCAGCCACCGTAGTAGGGAGTCTCACAACCGGCAAATAACTCCTCAATCGCCAGCTGCAGGTACAGTGACCACCGCCACACAGGAAGAAACTGCTCCGGCTCTAACCACCGCAACGGGGGGAGCCTCACAACCGGCAACTCACTCCTCGAACGCCAGACGCGCACCAGTGACGTCACCAAGCGGCGTCAGCGTAGGATCAGTGTCGCACGCGAATGAGTCACCGCGTGGGGGAGATAGAAGTCCCGCAAATGTCCAGAGTTCCTGATAGACACAAATAAATGGCATAAAAACCTCCAATAGGTAAAAAGTGAATGCGCCCTCAATCCAACGCGTTTCGTGTATAAAACACTTTGTCGGGAAATTTTTTCCCTTTGCCACCTTGATGAGCAATATTTACTGTTGGTTAGCACTTATTGAAAAAGTGTTGTGTTATAAACCTAAAACTAAATGCAGAAGGAGGCCTATTGTAAATGTAAGTATTGATATAGCAAGCCTTTTTTGTAAAGGTTTTATCTTTCACTATCCACAAATTGCAGGAACTGCTGTACTTGAGTGAGTGCAGATCCATATCACAATCCCTCCAGCATAAAAATATGTACCCGATTGTCAGGATACATATCGTTTTAATGAAGTTTTGTAACAAGTAAATAGCAGTGTTGTATGCGATAAAATGTTAATATAAGACCCAGCAAATAAAAATATCACTTGTGAGCACATTCACATGTCTCAGACAGGTCTGTAATCCTGTCTTTCCCCATTGTCTCTTAGCATACTGTAGAATGCGTCCACTGCAGCTAGGGATTCTGGGAAATGACATGCAAATGAGTACAGTGTGTCACCTTTTGCCACCGTAACTTATTTAATGTGTAATATAAAACACCAAATTCTATGTCTGTTGCATTATGTTTTGAGAGCCAGCTCTGGCAAAAGGCGATCTTTCTCTGCATTATGCAGTATAATCCTGCATTTTAAATAACGTGCATTCAAATTCCCTGCATTTTAACAAAGCACATAACGGATTTGCTATGCACAATTAATGAGGATTTATTTGTTTACCTTTTTGAAGACCCTAATCAAAGTTATTACTATGAATACTTTGTTTTGTTTGTTTTTTAATCGTATTCATTGTGTGCATCACAGGGGTAAGTCTTTGCAAAAATACTTTTGTCTTCAATGTCCATTGTAAATAAGAATGTGCTGTATACTTTTAAAGCGCTGGCACTGCTTATTATACGTGCGTTTATGTTAGCAGAGGTCATACAGATTTTTTTGATTTTTTTTTAAACACATATCAAAGGTTTCAAATTCCAAATAAAGATTTTTTTTTTTTAAACGTATCTTTTTATTTAAGATTTTTCAAACATAAATGGGAAGGGGATGGGTACAGAAAAAAAGGGGAGAGAGGGGGGGGGCAACCATTTTGTATCAGAATTCTTATCGACAACAGTCACATTACATATCATACCATATTTTATAAAATGTTATCAATAACATTTTATCAGCAACATATCCTACACTCATCACTCCCAGATCCTCTATCCTATTGGGTCTCACCCCTATCCAATATCCCAGGGATCCCTGACTCTCAAACTTCCTTGTGGTATGATTCAGGGGTACTTTATAGGAACAAATCCTCCCTAAGTCTCCTGGGCAGAAAGTGTATCGCACAGCGGATGCTAATGCCAATTATTGACTATGGAGACATAGTATATGGCTCGGCACCCCAAACCCACCTTAGCAAACTTGACACCCTCTACAATTCAATTTGTCGTTTTGTTCTCCAATGCAACTACAACACACATCACTGCGAAATGCTCAAAGAACTAGATTGGTCATCACCAGAGTCTAGGCGCAAAGTTCACCTTTCCTGTCTTGCTTTTAAATTCTTCATGGGCAAGTTACCCAGCTATCTGAACAAGCTCCTCACCCCTACCACATGCAGCACTTATCACCTGAGATCAGACTCCAAAAGACTGTTGCATTTCTTTAAGCATGTTCTGGAGGTCCTGTTTAGTAATTACTGTGTCTCCCTCTACCATACTCAGCTCTCTGTCAGAAACAGCTCTCCCCACTGCCTCCTCCCCTACTGTGGCCCTCTCTACCGGGTTTCTCATGGTGGCCTTTCTGTCAGGTATATCCTCCTCAGGTCCTGCAACATGCGCCTCTCATTCTCTGGCTGTTGCAGCCGCGCGCTCCCATACGCTCAGCTCGGCGGCGCCATTTTTGTTTTTCCTTCTCCCCCTCCTTGCCGCTGGCTGCCCGCGGCTGTAGCGGGAGAGATCTGGGATTCCTGGCTTCGGCGTTTTCGGCCATCCCCGCTGGTTCCCCCGGCTGATGCAATGTCCCGCAGGGCCGATCGGAGCGGTGATCAGGGGTTAATTTGAAATCTTTCGGCGGAGTGCACAGAGCTTCCTTAGCTTGCGTGCATCCGCAATGACATCCGCGATGACGTCACGTGCGTGCCTCCCAAACAAAGATTTTAATGTCTTGTTATTTAGACACTACCTCACTTCAGGGCCTCCTTGGCATGCGACAATGTGACATTGACTTGTGCCAGAGCTAAACGAAAGAACTTAAGCCCTGAAATGCCTTCAAAGGGAAGCCCATGGAGAAGCCTTTACAGTCCTGCCCTCTTAACAACTTTATTGAAGGTACAATAAATTAATATCAATAAGTCCGATTTCTGAAACACCTTCAGTGTCGTTTTTCATATTTGTTTTAATTCTGGTGTATTGTAGGCTTTAACAGCATACCCAATAAATGCTGGTTATAAGCTAATTAGGCCTAGTCACTATTGCTATCCACTGGAAATGTTCGTTCAGATCAATATTTTTCTAAAGTTGGAAACTTTCCAATTAAATGAAAACAGGATTGAAAAAAAAACACCCCCAAAAAACACGTATGAGCCAAGTGAATGACACAGAAAATATAAATAGCGATGCAGAGTAAATGACTAGAGGGCGATTGACCCCACATGCAGCTTTTATATTCAAGACACAACACCAGCATTACATGTTAAAAAAAAAAAAATGCTCCCTAGGTCTTCAAGGGGCTGAACCACGTTTATTTCAGCTCTTGAGGAGCTCCTGCTTCCCCACATACTTAAATTAGAAGGGGGTGCCGGTATCTCAGGTCCGTTTAAAGGTCCAGAGGCACACCGGCCAATAGGAAGTCACAAGAGATGACATTGCAGTTTCCTATTAGCCCACAGGACTTTTAAACCGCCATATTGATTGCCCCACCTGGGCTCCTACCAGCATGACCTATGGAGATAAGTATCTCAGGAAGCAGGTACCCGGAGCTGATTATAACACGGTTCAGCTCTGGAGATTCCCCTGCTTCAAACCTATTAAAACAAGAAAATGCAATGCCGCTTTCTACTTCACCATGTATCCACACCTGAACTGTGCACAAACACAGACACTGTACAGTACAGTTTGACACTGTTGTCCTTTGCACTTTTTTTTATTTATATTTTATACATTTAAAACACTAAAACCTACAATACAAAACACTAGCTGTCATAATTATTTGAAAACATTTATTTTTGTAAATGTAAAAAAATTTGAAAGATGTTTATTTTTTAACATTTATAACATAAGAAATGTGTTTTTAATAAATGACAATTTAACCTAAAACACTCATAGCCCCTCAATACCTGAACCTGACAGGTACTGTACCTTCTTTTAAACTGCTGCACCTCAGACAGTACTTGAGCTGTGAAACACACCACCTCCCGCTTTTGTTCTGGCAGCCATTTTTTCTTCTGCGTCAGGGATGCGAGAAGGAGAAGCATGTAGTGAGTGTCTCTCAGAGCTACCCAGCTATTTTTAAAGACGTCTACTTACTGTCATCTAAAATGTGTAGGATCTACGCAATCAGATACATTTGGGGTCTATGTATCAAGCCTAAGGCCTCAGGCATGGTCAGCGCTTAGGCGCTGACCCGTGCTAAGGCGCGCTGCTGCTCGGCAGTGAGCCCCTGCAGCCGCAATGAGAGCGGCTTTAGCAGGGGCTTGCGGAAGCGTGTGTCTTAACAAATCTTTAGTTTCGGCGCTCACGGGAGCGCAGGGCCGTCACGTGAGCGGTTCGCCCAATGAGGGCGATCCAGCTCCGTGACGTCACTGGCCCGCCCCCCAGACACGCCCACGGACGGCGCGCACTCTAAGGCCAGGGAAAGCACCGCTTTCCCTCAGCCTCAGCGCGCCTCCGCACGGCTTAAGTCACTATGGACTTAGCCTAAAGTGGTGCAATTCTGAATTGTACTCATTTTTCCTTGATAGATATAATTCCCCTCCCTGTGAAGAAAAGGGAAAGCAAGAAAAGCTGCTTCCAGAGTTTTCTTTAGGGTCCAAGTAAAGGTAACTGGAAGATTTGCACCAGGGCCCTTGCGATTTTAGTAGCGCTGGCATACACAATACATATACAGTATGCATTTGTCAGATGCTTGCTAGGGATTTAGAAGTAATTGATACTGCATGGATTCCAAAGATGAAATCGGCTAGTCCGAGTAATAAAACTTGTGAAAAATAAGTACAAATTCAGATCACCAGATATTTTTTTTAATTTGTTAACAAATATATCTTAAATCAAGATCTACTTTTTAAAAGTACATAGTTCGACATGGCTACTGTATGTCTTCTCATCGCATTGCTATCCCAGATATGCTTCTAAGTGCAACATCATCTTAAATAAAAATGGACGTGTCTCGAGTAGGTAATATATCCAGTGTATGGTGGGGTTTTAATACCCTAGCAGTTAATACCTACATTTGTACACTAACTCTCAGATTCTACATAGATAGAAAATGCAACATTCATGCATTAAAAAAATAAAATAAAAATTATTACCAATTATTATATATTGCTGTTGTTGACTTTACCGATTTACGTTTTTTTTTTTGTTAAAAATCTTTAGAACCTGGAAGTCGAGTACGATTATTGTTGTCATTTATCAGAACAGCCCACCATCAAGAATAGTACTGAAATGGGATTATTTATTGGACGGAGATTGCGGTGTTAATTACAACCTTTCATGGCTAGCAAACTAACCTTCGAGTACTAACTCCTCCAAAATTAACTGCCTTCAATTTTGAGTCGTCAATGTTAAGAAACTAATTTCCAGAAAGGGTAGCATAAATATTGCTTTCTGTATCTACCATTTATTCCCACCCGTGACTGCTTCTCAGACCGGCTTTCGTGATATGTCATGTCAGCCAGCTGTTTCACATATACACAGAGCGAGCAATTTTCCTTGTCAGACCTGTCACTGGTCCGATGGATTCAAGATGTATAAGCTAAAGATATTTCCTACTAAATGGTAGTGAGAAAAAAAGCTACAGTACGATGTCTGCAACTGGAGTAATTAAACTTTTAACACAAGCCTATACTTAAATCTGCTGATGTGAGTTGGTGGCCATGGATACTTGGAAGTCTGTGAACTAAAATAAAAGATCAGGTACATACATTGCAGATTACTGACAGACTGCCATTTTTTGGATAACATTTCCTGCGATGCCTTTTTCTGAAAGGCTGTCTGTCTACATTGTAAGTTGAAATGTTATGTTTCAGGGGCCGTTCTTCAGATTTACTGTATTTTAATCTTGCTTTATTTTCTAGAACGATGTTTTATTTCACCACGTCTGTTGTTCTTGGGAACTGGTTTGGTTCAACTTCTACTGTAGTCAAGAGAACAGCTTTACTTCACCTCATAGATTATACTTACGATCCGACATGGTTCAAATCGTAGGTTAATTATAAGAGAACTGTTTTAGTTTACCTCATTGACAGTCTCTTGACTACTGATTTAGTTCAGGCCAGAAGGTATTCAAAAGGGCTATTTTATTTTTCATGTGTGGGGGATTTATTTAAAGTCTTCTGGCTGCACAACTGGGGTAAATCTGGAGCAAAACAACCCAGATTCATCAGCGAGAGATAATGTTTGATTTGATAAATTTGGTGCACTTTATATGCCTTTTCTGTTAATGTGTACCAACAAATGCAGGGAACCATTAAAATTACCCTTGATTTCCTTCCTACATTAAACATGCATTACGTCAGGGGAGCGCTTTCTTTTTCTCCTGCGCCCCCCTCTCTGCACGCACCGCACCCCTCCCCCCTACCTTTGTTCAGACGTTCTGGGGGTCATGACGTCACGTCATGGCAACGTGATGTCACATGACCCCGCATCGTAATTTGAAGCCCCATGGCGATGCGTCTCCAGAAGCCGTCTGAACCAAGGTAAGTGCAGTTTACAGAGGCCTTCGCCGTTTCCCCTGCATTTAATTTAAATGACTTCGGGAAGCGGTGGGGCACCTCTGCATTACGTTATGGCTAATACTTTGTTAAATTTTTCCCTCATATGGTTTATACTTGCCATATTTTGTACATTGGAGCAAAATGAAACATCCCAGTTTATTTTTTTTCAAGTATCTAATTATATATATATGACAGTCATGTCTGTATTGCACTTTATTAAACAGATATGTTATGATTGGTAACAGTAGTTTCTACCATTTATGTCACTTTCCATTTGATCTTATTGCCTTTCACAACCACGTGTCATTGAAAATGAGTGAAACATACAAATGGGCCTGAATTTATTAATAAGGTTATATATCGCATAATGTTTGATCTGTTTTCCTTTTTTATCCCCCCTCACTTGTGTGTAGTTTTGATAATACAGGAGACGTGCTTGTATTTTCCTTTATGACTGTGCCGTTGTCTTGTTTAAACGTGTTTATTTTATAAAGTCACGTTTATAGTTTTGAATGCCTGCAACAGAACTCATATTTTATCTTATTTGTGTACATCAATGCATGCCAATAAGTGGTTCATGGTGCCTTCCCAAGCCTTTTATGAACAGGATTGGGGTAAGGGCTTTTTTATTTCCTACCAGCGTGCCTTGTGTGATTTGGACGAATGCTCTTCGTAGAGAATTCTGTGCTGCTCAGGCAATTCAGTGCTCTGCTGTAAACTCTTCAAAATGTGTGCAACGATCAAAGTCGTTTTTCCTGTTGACCGGTAGAAAAACTGAGGCCTGTGATTTTGATGTATTCTGCCACAATCCTTTCCCATGTACTGTATACTGGACATTTTGCAGATTCATTTAAACTGTAGCATTTGGAACACACACAAGGATCAACCCACCATTCCCAAAACAGAATGGACCCTTTTTGTAAATGAAATATAAAGGGATTGATGCGTGGTGCAGCGCTAAGAACTTAAAGTTAAGTGAAGAAAACACAGAGCAGATTGACCCAGCCAGAGCATAGAATTAAAGATATGGTTATCTAGCAGCATTTATTGGTAATTGCTAACAACAACAGGATGCTGCTGTGAATGAAAGCCAGGGGGCTTTTTTCCTTCTCGCAACTGCTCACTGAGAACTCTCTGTCTTAATATTTGGAATCCAGCATACTCTAGCTCAGGGGCGCGCAAACTGTGATTATCTGCGGGGAGTGCAGGGTTTACAGCGGCCCTGTGCGCTTTCCGAATGCACTTAAATGAAATGCCGGGGAAGTGGTGAAGGCCTTTGTAAACTTCACTTACCTTGGTTCAGATGGCTTCTGGAGATGTCAAATGATGCCATGGGATCATGTGACGTCGCTTTGCTATGGCAACATGATGCCCAGAACGCCGGAACCAAGGTATGGGGGGGGGTGCGCGGAGAGGGGGACAGCCGGCAGGGGGGCGCAGGAGAAAAAAGATTGCACTCTCCTGCTCTAGCGAACTGATCACTTCATCTACACAGTGGACTCATAATAACACCTCCAATGTAATATGAGGATCCGAATAGAGGTTTGGGAATTTAGTACCCATTTTCCCAAAAGTACAACTTTGTGACCAATTACTATTATTCATTTTGCGCAATCTGTTGCAACATGAGCTGAGATTGTCACATCCATACAATCACTTAAAGAGTCAATCCAAGGCGGCACATTTTTTTGTGAATCAATTTTTTATATATAGATTTGAAGCAGGACGTCTCCGGAGCTGAACTCCGTTAATTTCAGCTCTGGGGACCCCCTGTTTCCAGAGATACTTACCTGCGTATTTGGTGCCGGTAGCCACTCTCCTCGGTTAGTAGGGTTCACAATATGTCTGCTGCTAAGGTATTTCCCAGACTGCAGGTCAATAGGAAGCCGTGATGTCATCAGTGTGGCTTCTTATTGGCCCATGTGAAGCGGGAACTTCAAATCTGAAAGCCCTGCTTGCTAAGCCAGACATGCTACCGGCACCTACTACAGAGTTCAGTATCTCTGGAAGTAAGGGGTTCCTGGAACTGAAATGAATGGGATTCAGCCCCACAGATCCCCTGCTTCTATTCATATTTTATATCTCTATCTCTTTCTTTCTCTCTATCGCCATCTCTAACCTTTTGCCGTCTTGAATTGCTCATTTAAGAAACATTGAGAAAATGATGGCTTGAACCTATCTCAATATATACAGTATCCTGAACGTGCAAACTAGTACTACCATTCCTCCACTCGCCTCACAATTTTAATAATTACAGTGATATTTGTTTTACATGTTTGCAATAAACTAATTAAATGTTTTAAATAGTGTTGTAGTGGTGTGTTCCCAGAATAAACAGTAGCTTTTATTGTGTACTACACTTAATTATAAAGCGCACTTCTGTTATATTTTTAAGATTCATATTTACTTCATTTTGTACGTGCCATATCATTTATTGAAGGTAGAGAGAGCACAGTTGTGTTTTTTTTCCATGCAATTGTAAGAGTAAGAAATTGCTTTGTAACTGCCCCAATATCTCCATCATCATCATTCATCATCATTGTCACATACGGCACCCTGCTAGCACGCGACCTGCATTCGGGACAAGGGTTAATACTCACGCTCGCGAGCGTTCCCACTTCTCACCTCCGCAAAGGTCCGTCAAATGGACAATATCTCCTCTACAGGATCAAGATTCAATACTCAACCCGCAAGCTGCCCCACCCTTCACCTCCGCAAAGGTCCCTCCAATCAGTTTTATCTCCCTGTCACTGTAATGATATTGGGTCGTTTAATCCTCTTTGTTGCTTGAGGGGTTAGTAAGGTTGTAGAGGAGGCTTTGAAGTTGCTCTCCCCAGACCATCTCAAAGAACTTGATTAAAACAGTTGACACCTTGAGTGGACTATCCAGGATGGACCCCCTCCCAAAGTAAGTCCCTTTGAAATTCAGAGCAATGATTTTCTACTGTATGAGACAGCCCTGCATCCAATCGGCATCAGTTTTTATGTTCCCCATGATTCCCTGGTCTCCGTGTGAGTCCACCCCCACCTACGATTAGCAGATGAGTGAGGTTACGGAGACCTCAGGTGTAGAGCGGCTTTAGATATATGTTATTTCTAATGGCTACGGAGTAGGGGAATCATGGGTATTTTAGGAAGGAACTTCTGTTGGTTTTTTACTCTTTGATAATTCGTGCATTTCGCGCGAAACACGTCAGAGGGGCTGTTTTTTATGTGCCATAAATAAAGGAATTTTTTTTTGTACCTGTTTGGAGCAGTTCAGCTACTACTTTTTTTCCGAAAGCTTGTGCATCGTCTTACACACCTTGTTCACGTGAAATTCAGAGCAGACCAAAGAAACAGTCCTGACCGGTTTCAAACCCAGCATTTTGTATTCTGTTAAACAAGTGTAACTCATTAACCCCATTAAGCACCAAAGGGGATTGAACAACCCACTATCTCATATCATCATTCGTTCATCATTCATCCATCATCACCATTCATCCATCATCATCATTCGGTCATCCATCCTCGGTTATCCATCCTCGGTCATCCATCCTCCATCCTCCGTTCATTCATTCTCCATTCATTCATGAATAGGGTTGTGTGTGGCGCCAAAGTAGTGCACTGAGCTTTTCGCCTTACTATTTAAGCCGGGGTTCATTAAGCTCCGATAATGGATCCCGGTGCGCAATCCGGAGTTGACCGTCATTGACTTGTATGGCTGTCAATGCCGGTTCGACCTCCAGTTGCCCCTATGGGAGATAAGTATGTAGATTGTACAGCTCTCCTTTACCTTTACTACACTGTGATTGCCACTTAGCCTGCAAAAGAATAAGGGCCACACTTACTAAGCAGTGCTATTTTGTGATACACCTTCCACTGCCAGAAAGTGTCTTATGGATGGGTTAGCAGTGCGTACTTAATATGGCCCCACATGATTGCATGAAATAAGCCAGTGCAATGGTTAAAACCTCTTCTATTATGAAGAAAGATTTCCTATAACCTTGTGTAACAACTAGCAAAATATTTGCTTTCAGTTTATTAAGTGCATATACCACTAAGGGGTTATTATATATATAATTGTGTGTGTGTGTGTGTGTGTATATAAAAAAAAATCTCCATATTGCGCGTTCCTTCCATTGGGACTCAAAGTGCTTCACAATTACAGTGTAGTGCGTGGTAAGCAGCAATGTACATAGACATTTTACAGACACCGTTCTTGCCCAGATGAGCTTACAATCTATGATCATACTCAGTGCCAGTCAGTGTCTTTACTCACTGAGCCACTCCTTCTCAAATTAAACCATTTGTGTAATTGGTGTTTCACACTGTGTATAGGGTTATATATTGTAGTCCTCTAGCTCAACAGCAGTTCAATAATGAAGCAAACAAAACCAGTTTTATTTTAAATTTGATGCCGTTTTTTTTTGCGCCAGTTTTAAAACCGGGAGTCCTTGATAAATAACCCAGATTCACTAAAGGGTGTCCAGCTTTAGCACACCTAAACTCCTTTGCACTTACAATAAGAAGCACTGTACATGGTATTTTTTCAGGCACACGCCCCTGCCCAGATGAGCTTACAATCTGGGATTTTGGTGCCTGAGGCACAGGAAGATCAAGTGACTTGCCCAAAGGTCACAAGGAGCCGACATCAGGAATTGAACCCTGCTTCAAACTCGGTGTCATTGTTTTTCAGAGTTCGTGGCCTTACTCACTGAGCCACTCTTTCCGCCCTGTTAATTACTCAAAGCACATATCATTAAACTAGTTATGAGTCCAATAATTGTATAGAGATAAAATGGGACAATTTTTGACTATCTGTTGTCTTTTGGTAACTTTCTGTGTTCTCTATCTCCCTTTACTTTCTTTTCTCGCCCTTATTAACAATCACGGGGGGTTTAATCAATGATTCCCAGTATGCAGCACTAGAGGGCAGAGGCAGACCAATGACGGCTATGGTTAAGCACGACTACCTGAGCCGCTCTGACATTCCAGCACAGCTCAGCAATTACTTCCTCAGATCGCCCTCCAGAAGTCTGTTTATTGTCCCCAGTGAAATACTTTGGCTGTTATTTCCAGGCCCTTCACTTTTTGAAAATCTCTATTCTGCTGACTTCTTCCATGTCTCCTGATCTTTCACACAATTTAGTGTGTCTGTTATGTGTAACTTTACACAAGCACGCACGCAACTTTATACTCCAGGCCGTACTTGCAAAAGTAACAAAAAAAACCCCCAAGAAATTACATGCATTCTTCTGAATTTCCACCTTTCACCTAATGCTGCTTAAAAGGCTGCAACTCATTCGTATTTCTTAATTACCACAACCCCTGCACGCTCAGATTCCAAACCTACCACACACATATATTTGTATCATAAGGCGTGCTACTGGGATTGTGATCTCAAGTATAGAACAAGACACAAAAAGCCCCAGTGCTATTATGTCTTAATTCTATTCAACATGCCACAATATAATATAAATAACCCTTTCATTTTTTTTAAGAACTTTAGCTACATATTTTGGCCTAAAGATAAGTCTACTGACGTTGTCAAGGCATTCCCTTTCCCCTATATGTCATATAATACCAATAACATGTTACCTTGTATTATGATTATGAGATAAACTTCCCCTGCCTTTAAAAAAACAAAAACAAAAAAAAAACATTTCTGTCTACCAATTGGTGGATATTTGGCTAAAGTGATGGAAAGATGTGAATCTAGAAGGATGTGCATAGGCTTAGTTAACCTTTTGCTCTTCTATGTAAGGTCAAACTCCAACAGCACTCCCATAGAAACAAAAAGGTTTGTCATTATGGATTGGGTGAGCTTGTCAAACTGGGGAGTTTACGCACAGAGGTAACAAGACTTTCTTTGGTGGTGCTGCCATGTGCAGTCACATGGTCACAGCACCGAAGGATTAAGTGAAGAAATACAGTGCGCAGCTAAATAAACCTTTAATATAATAAACAACTATTGTGAATGTGATTAAAGTGCACCTTTGTATGAACCCTTAATCAAGGAATAAAATAATGTGTCATACAGTATCAACGATACAAGTCATTGGCGGCTGCAGCTGTATCATACGAGGTGGCTCAGCACTCCGACAGCACTAGACAGAATGCGCTTGTTCTTTTTACCAAATGTACGCAGAATACTCACCTTTTAATCTATTATAATATATTTGATATACTTCACTATTGCGGTTTTGCGCTGTTGTTTTTTGTCATTTTCCGAAGGATTAACACTGCATGGGGTCCGATTCCGAAGCACCATCCCGGCAGACACTGTCCCGGGAGCCGCAGACTGTTGCTTGTGTGCTCCCGGGACAGTAAGTCTTGCTACATCTCTATATCCCAATCTTTATCTAATGGTAAAGTATTTCAAACTCAATACAAACTATCATACGTCTTAACATACTGTACAACCAAAGATTTGGTTTTGCCTTTCACAATAGGAGCCTTTACAAGTCGTAACGCACATTGAGGTGGAAATCTTTAAAGCCGGCGTTGTACAGATTTCAGAAAATATGTTGGTTTTTTTTCTCCCCAAATTACTTTTATCTTTCGCGTTTCATCTTAATCACATACTTCAGTATCCTATCTTTTAGACGTTATCAAATGCCAGAAAAATGTTAGGGCCACATCTTATTTTTCAGGGGCTCGTAAATACGGCCCCGATAGTGCCATTTTTAAGAAAGGCCTTGAGTGAGCAGTATTTATATCCTTGTTAAGCACTCTGAGCACTGTTCAACGTTCTGTGGAACCGTGTTCCTCTTGCCTGGTAAGATTCGTTTGAAGGGAGCTGAAATCTTTCAGGTCAAGGAGAAGACAGCTCTGTGCAGGAGTACAATTGCCTGAGCAGCATACTCTTTTATCAGGAGACTAAGATGTGTTTGTGTGTGGGGTTTGTGACCTGCGTGTTTGCACTATGTCATTACGTTATCATACCCTCCAACTGTACCTATTTAGCAGGTGCCTAATTTTTATGTCCCGAGCCCATTCGATTCAGCTGTAGCTTTTGTACCCATTTCTGCCAGTGGTTGAAGCTGCTCGGAACCTTCAGCTAATTGGGAGAATTGATGACTTCTCTAAAAACGATCCGCTAGCTTGGGCCGATTTTAACACCACTTCCATAGAGTGTATACATGCATATACATAAAATCTCAAAATACACATTTTATTGGGAATATGTAGCTAATTGCATGTCTTACAATGCCTTTTTAGGTTTCACTTTCCTCGACCACGTACTGGCATAGCAAACAATTTGTACCTATTTTCATGCTGAAATGTTGAGGGTGTTCGTTACTACCATTATTCCAAGATGATCCTCTTCATTAGTTGGTTCTCCTGCTTTCTTCATGCTGCTTTCCAGTGATTTATTGCAGTGTGTCTGGATCAGTGCATGCTTTTGTGTTGCACTGTGTTAAAGGCACAGTGCCGTGTAGTCCCATGTCACAAATGTTATGTGGAATATATTGGGTTATAACTAGGCGGTTGACGCTTTCAAAAATTATTTATGTACAAGAATGGTTTCAATTATTTTTGAGTTTCGGGTTATTTCATTTTTTTTCTAAATGTTGAAATCTAAAATGTATTATGGGTTTATTACCCTGTACTCTTAGTATTATCCTCATCTCCTCTTTCAGTACCTTACCCCTTTTTCTTGTTTGCCATTTCACACTGAGCGAGTATGCATACTGTACATCTTATCTTATGAGAGCAAACAACATTGATAATCACCCTCACCTTGTAGAATACCTGTTGCAATTGGGAACAAAGGAAAACATTAAAACGGTAAAGAGACTGGAAATACTTATACCTTTGTTTTAGGTGCCTGTCACCCATTAATACATTAAACTTGTAGTTGCCATTAATTAACTTCGGACTTCATACAGCACACAAGAAGTGGTCTAAAGTCCCACAAACGCTACAAAAAATATGACGCATAATGTATTTCCAGTCCAAAATCAAAGTATGGCATGTGGGTGATTTGTGCTAATCTTAATGTTTTTCCAAACATTTCCCCAGTGTTAATATACTGTATTTATCGTGAGCATTAATGTACATGCATTATTCGCACATCCTTACATATCAATGTGGTAATACGTGAGTAATACGGTGACAATGTTGTGTTACGGCGGCTGCCCTATCCATTGGATACCTATGCAGTTGCTCTGATAAACTAAAGTGATCTTTTGTGATCTTTTCATGTTAGCCTTTGAAGAGCTTGAGAAAGCTTTTGGTGCATCCCAGAAGACCGAGGAGGCTCGCAAACAAGGAAAAGTGCAGATGGACGAACAGATTAAAGCAATCGAGCAAGCTGGCGAGGAGGAGCGTTTAAGTCTTCAGAAGGAACTGAGTCGCGTGAAGCAGGAGGTGGTGGATATTATGAAGGTGACTATGCACTGCCATTGGTTTATTTGTCACTTCCCTGTACACACCCTCTACCTGGGGTAGAAACAATGCAAGAGTTACCAAAGACTAACCCCCTTCTCTTTTCGAATTAAAACTCCAGGAGAAATAATGTAGCCCTTTCTGTACTAGAGGAAAAAATGAATTGCCCTCTTTGGCCCCTTGTTAATATCTTGAAAAGTCGCTTCTCTTGGTCAATGTAACTAGACCCCATTCAAATTAATGGAGATGAGTGAATCCCTGACATGGGGAGGCAGATTTGCAGCACATTAAATCCTGTTAGTCTCACATTTGCCCTCCATCCAAGTAGCACTTATTCTGTATCGTTACACTGCTTTTCTGCATTAGACTGTAATTTGAGGGACAAGTTTCAAAGTAGTGCTCAGTTTTCTTTTTTTAGTGTCCCCTCCCAAAAAATGTTGCGTTTCAGACTGATTAGTGTATGATGCTGTGATCATTTTTAATATAATCCTTAACATCATAATTATACTTAAGGTTTAACAGCTGTGCTAAAATCCCATTTAAGCATACTTATCACAATGCATTCTTCTTGACAAGAATGTCACTTTGAAACTGTATGTAAATGTTGTTTCCTTACCGTAATATAGAAGTCCTGTGACAGCCGCATTGATGAGCTGGAGAAGTTGCATGCAGAGGCCTTACTGACTAAAGGGCAGAAGCTTAAGGAAAGACTGAATATCCAGGAGCAAGAATTCGGGGAGCAAATGAAAGCAGCTCTTGTAAGACTATCACCTCTTCCCAATGACTTCAGCCAGCTAACCCTGAATTACACATTGCAGTCTGATCTTCTAGTTAGATACTTGTAATGCAGTGCTCTGTAATGGAAACCCAACACATGGCTTGGTAATATACAAATATAGAGAGGCACTCCTATGACCTATATGTTGCATGAAAAAGGAAATCAGCATCCCTATATTCCAAGTACATGCATATACGTACATAATGCAAAATCGCTATAGATGGCGGCACACAGGTAGTAGTTACAACAACTGCTAGAGTTTACTTCATGCTAATGGCAGGCAAAAAAGTAATGTTTCCGGGACACAGCCCCTTCCTCAGATAATGCCACCCGTGTAGCTCCCATCTTTTTCGATTTAACACATGGCTTAGTATGAGCAGAGATTGAGTCTATGACTGGCGACACTCACGTAATTAGTATACTTGCCCGGGTGCTTTTGTGAGGTCGATGCAAAGAAAGTAGCCAGTTGGCAGTCATGGTATCTTGGAAAAGTGTACATTTATTAAATACGGTGCATCAACATTTGGGTGCCGATTTTTATACCCCTACTTTGGCCTCATTGAAACTCATCCCTGTAACCAAATTGCATGAGTATTATTGCGATTGCTGGAGCTTGCATATTATAAATTGGTATGTGCCAATATAAATGATAAAAAATTGTGCGTATAAACAGCGTGTTTAGTGTTGAATGTGTATGAGTATTAAACCGCTTTAGCTTAAACAATCAATATACAGTATTAACATTAAGGTTTAGCTTCAATCACTAACTCGTTAACTAATATGTATAAATCTTAGCCGGTATTCTAACATTATTATAATTGTACAACCGACCAATAGTGTTTACATACAGTACTACTTGGAACATGTTTACATCACATCAATTCACCCAAGAAATAAAAATAAAGAAAAAATCTCAACGTCCCTTTTTGTTCTGTATGTGCTATATTTCCAACTGTCTTAGGGAAATTAATTTGATGATGGACAGTCTCTACGCATGACTGGTTAACATAATTAAGCAGATGAGGCATGTATAATTAAAGAGTCCAAATATCACCTTAATAAACTTTAGGCTAGAGATGACTCATTTATGATTCACATATTGTCAGTCGATATACCTACTATATGCATCTTGCAAAAACAATGTAGTTAAATAGACACTCCACCTTACTTATAATAAAACAACCTCATTTAATTTGTTAATTTAACCCCTTTGGTGCCAGGTTGTTTAGAAACTGTATCCACTTTGCCTCTGTATGTAGCAATCATCTGCCTCCTGGGGGGATGGACCATCTTGATCGATGATTATATATTTCTACGTCAGTAATCCATGGAAAGTTTCAAGAAATGTTGTACTACTGGTTGTTCTGGTTTGTTATTGCATATAGTATATGCATGTAGTATGTCTAAAAACGGGTAATATGAGGATCATGTATGTGTTGTCTAGCCTGACTATTACTATAGCAACATTGGGACTCTAATTATACTTACCTCACCAGCTTAATTCTGTTAACCAGTCAACCGTAGAGACTGTCCATCAACAAATTAATTTCCAAAAGACAGTTGGAAATATAGTACAATTAATGAGCACACAATTTTCAACTGGGATCAGTTATTTGGAGGTTAGTGGCCCCTCCTCCCAGGGTTTAAGCTCACCCCTCCCCACTTTTTAAGTAGCAGGTTTTTCCATGTACCTGTGCAGGATATGTCCATTAAGACCATTCTCCCCCCACTGCAGAGGTAAATGAGAATTTTCACAGGTAGTGTTAGGACCTGCATACTGGTCATGACGTGACAGGCTTATAACGCTTTGGCCAAGCTAAATGACCCTTACGCATGAGAATACTAACATTGAAGTATTTAACTATGTATTTTGTCACATTGGTTGTAGCATTGGGTATTTTTGTCTTTTTGTTGGAAATATCGTACATACTGAACAGAACAAAAGGGACATTGAGATTTTTGCTTTATTTTTTATTTTTTTGGGTGAATTAATTTGTTCTAAACATATTCCAAGTAGTACTGTATGTGAACACTATTGGTCTATTATACACTTGTAATAATGTTAGAATGCCAGTGAAGATGTATACGTATTGGGTTAATGAGTAAGTTAGTGTTTTGAAGCTAAACCTTAAAGTTAGTATATTGAATGTTTAAGCTTTAGAGATTTAACATTTATACATTTTGTACACTAAACACGCTGCTTATACTGTACCACTTTATTTGTATAATTTTCATTGGCACATAGCATTATGTAAGTTCTAACAGCCGCAATAATATACTGTACATGCAATTTGGTGCTGGGCTACCTTAAACGTCACAGGGAAGAGTTTAAATGACACTAGACCAGATTAGGGGTATAATAATTGGTATTTGTGTGATTGTATTATCTTGACAGGTCCTAGTGGGGACCGAAACATTTATGCACTTTATTTAATAAATGCAAACTTTTCCAAGATTGCGTGTGTGTGTATATATATATGTGTGTGTGTGTGTGTGTGTGTGTATACTGTATGTACAGTCATGTGAAAAAGAAAGTACACCCTCTTGGAATTCTATGGTTTTACATATCGGGACATAATAACAATCATCTGTTGCTTAGCAGGTCTAAAAATGAGGTAAATACAACCTCAGATGAACAACAACACATGACATATTACACCGTGTCATGGTTTATTTAACAAAAATAAAGCCAAAATGGAGAAGCCATGTGTGAAAAACTAAGTACAGTACACCCTTACTGCTTCCATAGGAATTAAGATGCTAAATAGCAGACGGTGCTGCTAATCAAATGCCCTTGATTAATTGATCATCAGCAAGTGTGACCACCTCTATAAAAGCCGACGTTTTAGCAGTTTGCTGGCCTGGAGCATTCAGGTGTGTACTTTCTTTTTCACACAACTGTATAGTGCAGAATAAATGAGTTCTTCAGTATTAGGTGATACCTTTTTTTATTTGGACTAACAATTTATGTCATAGGACAAGCTTTCGAGAGTTCTCCTCTCTTCCTCAGCCCGGCTATACTGATTAACAAAGGAATATGGCTAAAACAGTGTAAGGCCCATAGTATAGTGGGCGCGCGCGGCAGTTATAGTTGGCTGTGGTTAGCCAGCCATTGTATGCTAGGGCTGAGCGCGCGCACGGCAGTGAGCATGGAGCCTGGCGATCGGGGGGAAGACTCCGAAAAGTAAGTATTCGCACCGCTACCGCTCAGTGTCTGCAGTGTGTGTATGTGTGTATGTGTACACAATATTAATAAATAATTTCTTCTCACAGCATGTCTTTTTTTTTAAATTTTAATACACACAAATACACAAAGTGACACACAGTACCTTCCAAGTCTGTCACTCACAGCAGCACGGACCATACACACAAAAAGTATGGGTCACGTGCACGAGCGTTCGCACAGGCGCGCACGCACCCATTATATTACGGGCCTAAGGGAGAGCAGGAAGAAAAAAAAACATTTTTACGGTAGATAAGGTAGTGTGATAAAGTGTTTGAAGCCATGAAAGGATGACAAGGAACAGCATGGAGGGGGAGGGGGATGCTGTGTGGGGGGGGGGGGGGGTGGATAAGAAGAGAGGCAGGCAGGATAATTGAAAACAATGCTGATAGTGTGTGAGAAACCCTATATCCGCATTATATCCTTTTGTTTTTATGTCAAAGAGTCTTATCATTCTGAGCTCAAATGTTTTCCGTTCTTGGGTGCGTTTGAACATTCCATTGAGGATTTTGATTTTTAAATCATTTATGGAATGATCTGGTAGTGAGAAATGTGTCCCCCAGGTGAGCAGTATCTTCCTTCTTAGTGGTGGAGTATAGAGTGTCTGTGCATATTCATTCTGCCATGAAGCTTTAGGCTGGTTTCCCCAATGTAGCATCCTTGGTCACATTTGTTGCATTGAATCATACACACCACGTTCCTGGATGTGCAGCTGTATGTTCGTTTAATACACACACACACACACACACTAATTTTAAATAGCTGTTGCTCTTTTTTTTATTTTTTTTACGATGCCTTGTATGATGATGCCTTCCACAGTTCTTGAGTATAAAATGAATGTGAAGTGCATCTTGTGTTACTCACACCTAAAGTGGTACGATGATATATCTTGCCTCATAATCAGCCACACACTACCAAACTTATTTCTGCCGTACACAGTTGGACGTGTGTTCTCATACTGTACCAGCATAGCTTTGTTTAATCATTTCTGGGGCTCAGCCTTCCTAGTTGTGTCAAACTCCTGTAAATCGCTTAAACCCCATACACTTTGGGAATGTAATTAGATAAAATAAAGCGTCCTTTCATCAATTCTGGTGGCTCTGCCAGGAAACCATGTGACAAAAAAGCACACTAAGTTTGCCAACAATAAAAACAATCAATTCCTGTCAGGTCAGTACGTTCAGGCACAAAATAATACTGTTTTTGAAGTACTGTAATTTAGAAAACTGGGTATATTGTCCTTAACACCTACTGTATCAGTTTCGGTATTTCTTTGTTCAGTGCTGATTAGAAAGCTCTATACACTGGCATCTTATCAATATCTGCAAAGGTTTACTAGGCTTATTTGATGTAAGCCACTATACTTGTTCCATTAACTATTCTGGAATGCTGCCGTGTTACATATAATGTGATATGTTATCATAGCTGCTGACTACTGTGACAAATCTCTGATGCAGTATGTTGTGATACATTGTTTTACCACTGAAGCAAGTGGCTGGCAGACACATATGTATTTCTTGGCTCACGAGTATTCATTTCAGGCAAATTGTCGAGCGGAATATTCGAGGATCATACAAGAAAAAGAGCAACAGGGTTCGTTGGCCTTGGAAGAGCTGGAGCTGCAGAAAAAAGCTATGCAGTCTCAAACTACCAATCAGCTTCAGGAAATGCAGCAAGATGTCGAGGCATATAGAACGGTAAGTGAAGTGTATGTGTACATTTATTGTAGGCTGTGATATCTGTCAGTGGACCAACAAGACAGTCCTTCATGGACCGAAGATTAGGCTTGGTCCCCGCTGGCTGCTGCAGTGCCCACTGTGGCTGAGGCTGCAGGGACAAGAGCTACCCCTCAACGGGGTGGGGCCCACTGCAAGGGGTGTCTGCCGCCACGCTGCGGCGTCAGTTTTTCCAACAGACTGGAAAATTGTGCCCAGTACTAGCGACGGAGTGCTAGGCCACGCCCCCCGGCGGTTCAGCTAATGAAGGCGAACCTGCCGGGTGATGTCATGGCTGTGCTCCCCGTAACGCCCCCCTTGTCTTTCCCCCTGCAGCTCACTGCAGACCGGGGGACTCGGCGCAGACAGCGGGGCCGTAGCGTTGTTTCCCAAACCACCCTATTTGTGTACTAAAGTGATTTAATGGTTTTGTGTCACGTATAGTTCATGAAAGAAAACTACCCCAGATCAGGACAAATGTACAAGGACTCTGACATGTATCTGAGCAGGAGCTGAGAATGTGGCCCTTTATATTTTACCTGTTATTAAAATCTGTGGTGAAAGATAGTTCTACTTTAGATTAAACTTTTTTATGTTTCACTATATATATATATATATATATATATATATATTTATTTATATGTCATTATTTTCTTCTTTAATAGAGGATTCTCGAGCTGGAAAGCTCCCTTGCTAAGTCTTCCCAAGACACAGAGAGCAAACGTGAAGAGTTGACCACTCGAGTCGAATCTGAGACAAACAAGCACAACACAGAAATCACTGCTATCATTGAAAGACACAAGGAAGAGATTGCAAGCCTACGTCAGGAACAGGAACTAATGTGGACAGAAAAGCTGGAGCTTCTGCAACAAGAGCATAACGCAAGCATGACTGAGTTCAAAGGGAAATATCAGCAGGAACAAGACACACACTTAATGGAGAAGGAGAGTGTGTTCCAGGCCCATATTGAAGAGATGAACGAAAAGACATTAGAAAAGCTTGACGTAAAGCAATCTGAGCTAGAAGCCCTCTCTGCCGAGTTGTCCGAGGTTCTAAAAGCCAGACAGGAGATTGAGCAGAAACTCTCAGCAAGTGAGACTGAGGTCTACCAAATAAAACAAGAGTATGAGGCTCAGCTAGATAATGAGAGAAAACGGCACAGAGAGCAAATTGGAGCTATTGAAAAAGAAAAGGAAATACTTACTCAGGGGGTTGAAAAGGACCTTAAGGAAGAAATCAACAATCTTAAACTTCTGCTAGATGGGAAGGAAAAACACTTGGAAGAATTGCAGACAGAAGATCAGAAATGGAGGGAAGCTGCGGAGAAGGCTAAAGCTGACCTTAAACAAGTCTCTGCTCAGCTGGAGGAAGCACATCATTCACACGAGAAGAATACTCAGGAAAAAGCAGAGGCTTATGAAGGGCAGCTGACTGAACTGCAGGAGAAAGTAAAACATTTGACCGAAAAGAGAGACCACCTGAAAGAGTTAGGAGCACAAACAGAATCACAGCTGAAGAGTGTTAGTACAGAGCTGGACGTCTGTAAAGTCCAGGTACAAAACATGACCTTACAGTTAGAAGAACAAAACACGAACATGACACAAAAACTTCACTCGTTGGCATTAGAATCTGACACACAAGTAAAAGTGTTCAGAGCCCAAATAGAAGAATTGAAGAACATTGCTTTAGAAAGAGAAAATGAGATTATCCAACTGAAAGAGGCTCATAGTCAACTAATCTTAGAACTTAACCACAATGTGTCTGCCAAAGAAAAGAAAATCTGCTCTTTGCAAGAGGAATTTGAAATGAAAAACAAAAGTCAGGAAGGTAAAACTGAAAAACTGAAGCAAAAGATTAAAGAGATGCAAGAGTCATCAAAGAAAAAGTACACGGAGATGGAAAGCAAACTGAGGAAAGAGTTGGAGAAGAAACATCTGGAGCTGACTCGCAAAGAAAAGCAGTTCAATGAGAAGATGCTGGAGATGGCCCATGCCAGCTCAACTGGAATCAGTGATGCAATGTCTCAGCTGGAGTTGAATCATAAAGAGCAGATACAGAATATCATAGAGACTCATCAGCGGGAACTGGAGGAGGCCACACAGACTTGGGAAAAGAAACTCAACCAGCATATTGAGGAACATAAGGAGAAACATGAATTGGAACTTCAGGAAAAGGATCAGGAAGTCGCAGAGCTGAAACAGCAGCTCGCCAAAATGAGCAGTGAGAAAGAGGAGGTGGACAAACAGATAATGGAGCTGAGGGAAGTGAAAAGCAGGTTAGACGCTTCCTTCCATGAATTAGAAGAACAGTTTGGTCAGGCATCAGCTCAGGTACTGGCTTTGACACAAAGTGAAAGTCACCTAAAAGCCCAACTTAAAAGAGAAGAAGAGGACCGCACTGTAATATTAAATGAGAAAAAGACCCTTGAGGAGCATCTTGGTAATCTGAAAACAAGAGCAGAAGAGGATAAGAGCAAAGTTAGGGAACTAATTAGCAAATTAAAGGTTGCTGATGACAAATGCCAAGAACTAGAGACTGGGCGCAGTAAAGAGCATGCAGATTTTGAAAGAGAATTGCAGGATAAGCTTTCTGAAAAAGAAATGCACTATAGTCTGTTGCTAGGTGAGCAGGAAAAAAAGCTGGACTCCTGCTGCAAAGAAGCTACTGGGTTGTTAGAAACAATTACCGGTGGACTGAGTGAAAAATATAATGATCAAATTAATAGATTAATATCCAGAATTACTCACTGTGAAAACAGAGCATTTAAACTGAAAGAAGCTATTTCAAACCAGATGAGCAGAATACATGCGCTAGAAGCACAACTTGAAAAAATAACTAAAGAACATGCTTTACTAAACCTGTCTTTTAATCAGGTCAATCAACATTTGCAGGAAAAAGAAAATGTTATATTGTCCATTAAAGGTGAGCTCCAGGCTCTTGCCATTGAGAAGGAGGTCTTACAAAAAGAAGAAGGGAGCCAACAGAAGGCTGCTGATGAGAACGAGTCTTGCATTACTCAGTTGAGGAAAGAGCTGTCTGAAAATATCAATACTGTCACTTCTTTGACAACAGCTCTGAAGGACAAAGACTCAGAGGTATCCTCACTCTATGTTCTTATAAATGAGCTAAAGCTAAAGCTTGAGAACAGTGTGGACTTGTCAGAAAAAGAGAAGGCCATAGCTTTTCTTAGCACACAGCACGAGGACAACCGGCAACAACTACTGAATCAGATTCAGGATTTGATGTCTAAGATTGAGGCTGTTAATCAAGAGAATGCGTCTTCGCTTGAGCTGGCAGACAAGTGGAAAAATAAACTGGAGGAATGGAAGAAAAAAGCAGAACTCAAGTTTACCCAAAACCACAATACAATCAAAGATCTGCAGGGGAAGGTTGAAATTAGCAGTAAGCAAAGTTCAGAGAAGGATGAAAAACTTAAGAAAATGATGGAGGAATTGGAACATCATCGCAGCAACCTAGATACTTTGGTTGAAACCCAAAATGTCCAGGCTGGTAGAGATCGCAAAGAATTTGACTTAACCACCCAGTTAGAAGGCCAGAAAACGAGAGTTTTGCAGTTGGAGGAACAGCTGGCCAAATTAATGTCTGAAAACAAATGTTTGATGGAGGAGTTGGAGAGGCAAGATCAGCAGAAGAATATGGAGCAGAAGCAACTGGTCCAGAAGCTCCAGCATGTCCAGAGTGTTGCATCAGAAAAAGACAATCGATCCATGGAAGCAGAGGAAAAAGTGCTGAGACTTGAAAAAGAAATTGAAACCTTAAAAAATGACCTTGGAGCAAGAGAAACGGCATTTGAGCAGATGAAAACAGAGCTTTATCAGAGTAAAGATAAAGAGCATAAAGCTCTAGAAGACCGCCTCACTACAGAAAGCACAAATAAACTTGCAGAGCTGAAGAAAAAAGCAGAGCAGAAAATTGCTTCTGTTAAGAAGCAACTCCTGTCTCAGCTGGAAGAGAAGGAGCAATCCAAGAGAGATCTAGAAAATAAACTGCATGGATTAAAAGAAAAAATACAGAAAGAGGGACAAACAGTAAACGTAGGGCTAGAGCAGGAGTTGAAGGAACAGGAGAACAAATATTCATTGCTGGTAGAACAACACAAAGATCGAGAAGCTGATTTAGCAAAGATCAGAGATGAGCTGATGTCAAAGGAGCAGAAAGTGAGAGAGTTGGAAGACACAGTTGAAGCTGTCCAGAAGAAACTTTGCGAAAGAGAGCAGACTGCGAGAGAGGAGGACACGGCTATCTTCAAGGAGAAAGAAGCTCAAAAGCTTGAAGAGATTAAAGTGCTGTCTGCCAAACATGCGATGGCATTAAGTGTTCTCCAGGAACAATTGGATGGCAAAGATGCCCGGATCAAAGCCTATACAGAGAGTGCAGAAGAGAAGACAAGGTCCTTTGAAGAGCTTCAAGAGCAATTTGATGAAATTCAATCTCGGGAGCAGGAATCAAAGTTGAAGTTGGAAGAATTGGAGAACGAGAAACAAAAATTCCGCAAAGAAGTGGCTAAATTGCAGAAGGACATGCGCATGTTACGGAAGGAAAATCACCAAGAGCTAGGTTTACTAAAGAAAGAACTAACAGAGGAAGCTGAACAAAAAATGAAGTACGTTTTTGATGACAACCCCTTACTTTGCCTGTAGGAGACTCTTTGTCCCTCTAAGATCTGTTTGAGGGTTGGTAAAAGTCCATGGGTTGTCTCCCACAAGTTATTATGAATAAAATACTACTCAGAAATGGATAATTATAGCTATTGCAATAGATCCGTTTCGTTATACGTAGGACTAACCATATTCTCAATATAAAAGAAACCATGAGTGCAACATTATTACTAGGTTGTACTGTATATGGTTTTCAAATGTTTGTAGTTAAAACATTAATAGTATAATTATCATTTCTATAGTCTATGAGACCATCACTTTCATTGATATGTGAATATAGTTTCGCTTCTTTGAATCTAAAATAATGAAAGCCTGTGTGCTAGTTTTCATCATAAAACTCAGGCTGCGTGCACATCTTAAAACAAGTTAGGTAATGTGTGCATTCACTGCATTCACAGGTCTTGGAGTGAATGATGTCCATGACCCTGTGATTTTGTTGTGCTATTCCCATTCGATCCCGATTTTGTTTTCTCACTATCCAGACACGAACAGGAAGACCTTGAATTAAAGCACAATTCCACTTTAAAGCAATTGATGAGAGAGTTCAACACTCAGATGGCGCAAAAGGAGTGTGAGCTTGAAACGGCCATCCAGGAGACAATCGGTAAGCAAAAGTCTTATCTTAATAAAACTGCATTAATTAAGTCACTGGTTCTCATACCAGCCTTAATGGTCTTCAAAATCCATGGGGAGGATGGGAGAAAATCAACAAAAGAGAAGAAAAAGTACAACATCTAAGTGCAGGTGTCTTGAAAACGTTTGTAGATCATATAAATATGTGTGGTAGATATAAATGGACAAATCCCAAACTGTGGCAATGTTGTTCTTGTGTAGTGGACTCGTGGAAAAGAGAAATTGAAACCATAGGGCAGGTTAACAGTTATAAAACTTTGTTTAAAAGGATAAGAATCGTACTCACATGGTGTACGATTTTTAAAAGCATGTAACACAGCAAAATAGCAAAATATTGTATGGGACGTCATGAGTTGTCATGCTCTCACCGTCTCCGTTTGTGCCGCCGGTGGTCCGGGACGCCGTCTCTGCTTTGCCGGCGTCTCTCATGGGCTCCGCAACATCACATCCGGTTTCATCGGTTCTTTGCTGGATAACGTGTACGATTGCTGTGATCGCTCGGGGTCTGTCACTCTACGCGTTTCGCTAATTGCTGACGAAGCTAGCAATTAGCGATTCTTATACTTTTAAACATAAAGTTTTTTTACCTTTTGACTTGCGCTGTGGTTTCAATCTCTCTTTTCCACCTAGTCCCCTACACAAGAAAAATATTGCAACAGTTTTGGATTTGTCCATTTATATCTACCACACAGTGAGTAGGCACTCTATATGAGCTAAGATATTCATAGGATCTCCAAACTTTTTCAAGACACCTGCACTTAGATGCTGTATTTCTTCTCTCTTGTTGCTCCCCCTGGATTATGAAGACCGTTTTAGGCGTTTAGGGACCAGTGAAGACAGCACCTACCAGAGGGTTTGAGCAGGGGGCTACAACCCAACTTTTTTTGTTGTTGCTTTTTTCACATATTTATATTCACTGTATCCATTCACTTATGCACTATTTATTTATATATAGGCTAAGTAAATTAATATAATTATTGTTAAATTTTTCACCAGATTCACCTTATTTGTCACGTGGATTTTGTGGGAGCGCCTACTTATCACCTTGTTTGTTGCTTTCATACCAGCCATACAAGATTATAGGAATGACCAATGCACTTGCACACAGAATAGAGTAGAATGTTGGGTGGTTGCTTTGCAAACCTGGTCTGGCTCAGGGACCATGAGTTGAGGGTAAAGGGTCACTGGATTAAGTTATTCCAATCCAAAACAGCAGAAGCGCTCAAACAATCAGAGCACCTTTATGGTAAAGTAAAACGAATAGAGATTGGTAGGACAGCGAACCCAAGGAGAAATATCTAAAATAACTCACCGGGTTGATAGAAAAATAAAAAAAAGTTTATTAACTACATACTAAAAAATCACAAAACAGAGATACAAACAAAACACAACCTCCTCCCACGCGTCTCATGCCCAGCAGGTGCTTTTTCAAGGAGCACAAAGGGGTGTCTAAGGAAATGACTATTTAACCCCTCCTTCGTAATCAGAAACATCTGAATGAGATCACATATCACAAAAAATGGCATAGACAGGTATGATTGATACCTGCTGAAGCCTAATCATTGAATACCCCATGGATGTGTCGTCAAATGTAAATAGAATGTTTATAAGTACTTCTGATGAATGGTTATGGTAAATATCACAAAAAGTTACTTTAAATGTGTTTCCAAAAAGTAAGAAAGGGAGTAATCCTACAGTATCAATGAAGACTAAAACAGTCAGAAAATCGCAGTATTGTTTCATGGACTTAAACTGTTTTAAATAATATAAAAGTACCCAAGTAATTGCAAATGGAATCATTATATACAAAATACATTAAAAAATTAAACAAATAAATAATGAAAAAATTAAACATAGAAGAACATATATAAACAACCTACCACCTTTATGGTAAAGACCATTAGATGTATTTAACATTTCATTTTCAACTTCAAATTAAAGCGAATATACATTTTTGTATTTTAATTTGGCATTGAACTTGAGACTATACATGTTCCTAATAAGTCTCAAAATAAAACAAAAGCCAAATCTTAGCCCTTTATAAAATTGACCCTCTTTCCAGTGGTTTACATACTTTGATCCATTTTTCTTGACTGCCTTTTTTTTCTCAATATGCAACAACAGTTTTTGAAAGGTATACAGTAAGCTGCAGTTCTATAAAAAAAAAAATATATATATATACATACATACATACATACATACATACATACATACATACATACATACATACATACATACAGAACATACACACTGTCTCTGTGAGTGGGTTCACTGGCTTTGCATCTCATCCCAGGCTATGTTTAAAAGCTGTGTTTAAAACAGCGAGCATTGGCTCAAGGGTGCCATGTAATAATAGCTTAAAGACAAAAGGTGGCACTGTGTGCTCATTTGCATGTCATTTCCCAGAATCCCTTGCTTCAGGGGATGCACTGTATGCTATTTAAAATTAAAAAAAAACCTTCCTCCCCCCCCAATGCTTGGACAGACTGGAGATGTATACAGTTGAATTTGTGGGTTTAAAAAAAAAAAAAAAATGTATAGGTACCATTTCAATGTACTATTATACTCGTGTTCAGTAAACTATTTATTACCTGCATCTTTGTATGTGCCGTACCCAAATCCCTGATGCTCACTTTTATTACATGCTCCTGTGGCTTAGCCTCTAGATTCCTTCATTGTAGCGGGGGATATGGTGAGACCAGAGTTAAACTAAGAACAAGAACCTTGTAGCAGGGAATTATTGGTCCTGGAAATTCTAATGCAAAAAATAAATGCTACACAGCACAATACGTATATGCATTGTTACGTTATTATAGGAGTTGTGCATGATCTTGTCCTTGTAACCTGCACTGTTCCAGCAACAATCAACAGATAGCAAAACAGGCTTAATTAGATATTTTGTTTAACTGCTCGTCTAACGAACATCTCCTACTGTTAGGTAAAGCTCAGGAGGTTGAGGCGGAATTATTGCAAACACATCAATTTGAAGCCACCCAACTTCACAAAAAGATAGCGGAGAAAGAGGATGACCTGAAGAGAACAGTGAAAAAATATGAAGAGCTTTTGGAGGTAATTTAACTTATGTGAACACACTGGTTTGGTGAAATACACATCCATTTTATGGGTGCTGTGGTTCACCCCATTTTTTTACCTTTATAAAGTTGTAGAGACCTGTTTAATGTAGTCATCTTGAAGCATTGAAGACAGCGTAACTGTAATATATGGTTCGTGAAACAGCCACAGACATCAAGGGTAGGTAAACTACAGGCAGTCGCCTGTAAACAACCCTAGGAACCTGAAAATTACAAGGACTGTACTGTGTTGTCTCCATCATAAAACGTATCAGGAAAGACTGAAGGACTTCAATATGCACAGCTGAGAAGAGAGAGTGGCAATATGATTGAAACTTTCAAAGATATGAAGGGTCTCAAGCAGGTACAGGAGGGGGACGCATATTTCAGAGAGAGAGAAAGAGAAGCGGTTCTTATCTGCCATCAAATTGTATGCCTGTATGTTAAAGCTGCAGTTCAGTCTTTTTTTTTCATTTATTTTTTTTCATTTATTTTTTTACTTCAATAGTTTCATGTGGGCAATCTCTAATTACCTAAAGAACTGTATAGCTGCCGGTCAATTCGTTCTCCATGTATTGATAGGCGAAATTTGGTGACATAATTAGAGCTGGCATATGTTTTTCTTCTGCTTCTGTCTCTCAGTGGAAGCTCATGAATATTCATGAGCACTCCTGCACTGACATGTGCTAGAGGGAGGGCAGGGATGACAAAGGGGAGTGCCAGAGCTTGTGACAGGACATGAAGGGGCAGTGCCTTAGCAAATGCTTGTTAAAATAGAATACAAGACAATTGGTCTTTCAAAGTTGTTTTTTTAAAAACAGAAAATGCTAAAAGTATTTTTTCTTACTACAGAACTGATTTATTTAAAAAAAATCACACATGCAGGATATTGACTGAACTGCAGCTTTAAGCAATACCATGTAGATCTGCACAATTCTACTGCGTTGATAAAGATGGGCATTAGCTTTGGAGTAATTTGGGGCAAGCAGCCTTATTTTTCCAGAACTAAAAAGTTTATTGGAGCCAGACGTCACTGCCACAGTTGGAAAACATATCAGTAATTACAGTACCAGCACATTGTGTTAATATAACTAATCTGTGTGTGACAGAGAGTGAGTGGCTGGCAATGAATTCTGTAACATTAGTTTCTCTAGCAGCACAGAATTATTAGGCCATTTCCACCGTCAATTTTCAGTCTCCTTAAAAGCATCATCACGCCTTAATGACATTTGCTTTCTGTACATGCTTAGAATGCGTATTAAATTCAAAATATGAACAAATAATTACAGAAATACAATATGCACCTTTTAACTTCTGTGTTGGAGAATTATTACCATGCCTTATTGTGTAGTTGTGGCTATTACATTTTTGAAGAGCTTTAAGGTGCAGGTCCTCTTACAGTGGCGACATACAGTATTATATTTCCCATACAGGAGACTGAATTGCTAAATATTCCTGAAGCTAATTACTTTGGAGTCAAAGAAAAGTAGCAATATTTGGTTATCACTTACACAACCTTGGGATAGTTTCAGAGTCTTTTCATTGACTAGCAAATGAGGCGTTAGCTAGCCCCTAGCAATTGTACACTTGTATCATACTGTATGTCCCATGGCATTTCTAGTTTGTAATTAGAATCACTCCTGAACCTGAAAGTTTATTATTATGCGCTGTCTGTAACATGCCTGATTCCTCCTATTTCTTTGCAACTCCAGCATATATTGGTAAGTTGGACTGTATGGTTAAGGGATGCATGGCAAAATGTTCTTTTCAGGAGCTGAAGACTATTTTCATCGGGCACATACAGCTGTATTCGAATCATTGGAACCCTATGCTTCTTATTACTCGATCACAAGAGGTACAAGTGGCAGATTCTGCATGGCGTGATGACGTGACTCAATTCTCTGCTCATTGAAATGATGTGTTTATGTGACTGGGGATATTAGGTCTACCTGTTAGTGTGTTCCTTAATTTAAAGCAGCAATCCTCTCCAGACCTCTATACAGTATGTGTTCAACGTGTATACTGTTAGTATTTTGCCCATTGAACATGCATTTTTTTTAATGTTAAAAATCTTGGTTTCCTTCTGCGGTTACCATGGTAAACATGGAGTGCACTGTGCCCTGGGGAGAGCTCCATTTTGACATCCCGAAAATGTCATTTTTGAAACACCCATATCTCCTTAATAGAGCATTGTATGTTACAAATAAAAACCGGGGGAAAAAAGGGGGGAAAAAATCTCTAAATGTAAATAACCAAAAAAAACCAGTGATCAGTTAAGCTGCGGATTGCTGCTTTATATACTTTTCTGATCCAAGGCAGAGATAACACACTTGGCAAGATAATTCTTCCTGAAAACTTAAATGATTTTGTAGCATCATGTATTATAGCACAACTTTTGTAAAGCATGTTTCTGAATTTATTGTGGACAATATATTTTATGTTACAAACCTTTACTGCCCTGCTCGGTGAAAAGAGAATAATGCTGAAGCGTGGCAGGCTGACGGGATATGTGAGGAACTACTTCAGGGAAAGGGTCGGGATTTGTGTAGTAACAGAGGTTGTAGAGGCCAATAGTCAGGGAATTCATACCTGCTGGGATAGACATAAGGATTTCCTAACTAGCCACTTCCAGCTTCATATTGCAAAGCCAGTATAACTAACCTTACACGGATGAGACCCAAAAGGTCAAAAGCTGTCTGGGAGTAGGTTTACTGGCTATGCACTTCTTTAACCCAGGCTGTGCTGAAATATCTGTGTAATACGGCCCACATACAGTAAGCTTGTAGGGATCCATGTTAAAAGGGACAAGAAGCAAAAAGTGACACTGTGTACTCATTTGCATCTTATCACCCAGAATCCCTTGCTGCAGTGGAAGTACTCTATGCTGAGAGATAATGGGGAAAGGTAGGGTTGCAGACCTATCTAATACATGCGAATGTGCTCACAAGTGGTATTTTTTATTTGCCATACACTAAATACAAGAGGAAGCCTAGGATCAAAAATGGTTTTGATCAGACAGGAACATGGGCTTATTCAGTGGGCCAATTGTTTGGTTATTTTTTTTACAGTCGTTCTACTGTTTCTAAATTGGAGGGTTTCTGTTATGAAAACTTTCAAAGTGTCACTTTCTGCTAAAATTTCCCAGGTTCAAATACTCAGGACCTATTTGCTTTCAGGAAAAGTAAAAAATAAAAAAATACAAAATTTCAATACAATTTCTATATTCTGAAATGTGCAAAAACAGGGGCACCCGGTCCCGCAACTTAGAATGCCCCTAAGCGTGGGGTCTAAATAAATACAAGGAGTAACAGATGGGGGCTAAGACAAAAGGGGGCTCAGGTCAAGCGGTAGTATACCAAAAACAAGGTAGTCAAGCACACCAAAAATATCACCAATACTTATTTAATGACTAAAAAAGAGTCATCATAGTATCCAACGTTTCTGTGCAACAGGCACCGTCATCATTTATATTTATATTCTGAATGCGGAATAAATTGAGACTGTCTCGGCAGGAAGTTGTGCTGTAATTTACATAAAGGAGTTGCTACTCCCTACATGTTTATAGTATAACTATTGTATCGCATAACGGCCCGGTACGAGGTCTACTTTCACCTTTTCTAGTTCTTCCCCTGCTCACTGATTTAAATTTAAAAATGTTTAACTTTGTATTTTATGAGACTAAAACCTACATTACTATGGCTGACATGCCCCTCTGATTTGGTGACATTAGTAGAACTAACTTAATCTGAAAAGATTAAGAAAATACCCTTTTCCTGATTTAAAATCCCTTTTTAGTCTGAATGGAAAAAGCTCTGTTCTACCTGGTGATATGAAGAAAGTGAGAACAGCAGGAGTTACCGTGTAAACGCTCTACTGCAGGTTTTGGATGCTCCTTTAAATAATTATTAGTGTAACAGCTAGGGGGGAAAAAACAACTAAGGCTGCGAACCTGCTGCGGCCGCGTGCGCGTTTCTCACCAGCAGGGGTATCCTTTCCTAGCCGGTCCCAGCCCCCCCTCGCTGCACGGCTCACAACGTGCTGTGACGCGTCAGCCGCCAGGGGATGCAAGAAAATTGTGATCCCGAGCGGTGACGCGTCACGTGGTGCGCTGATGAGCCTATCAGTGGCGGGAGCTGTCAGACAGCTTCCTCCACAAGATAGGGTCTGTGTGTGTGTCCCTCCGCTCAAACCAGCCCGCCCCCCCCTCCCACTCCGGCTCCCTACAGACCGCATATCGCGGTCTGTGTCTGTCAGCGTGCCGCCTGTCTGCAGTGCGGGCGCGCTGACTGAGGGAGCGGGGCCTTAGCCTAAGGTTGGTAATAAACCTTTAAAGGGCATCACATGGAACTCACTTTCAAATGACTGTAGGCTATAGTGGGGGAACGCACTTTTTACCGAGGCAGTCTGATCCTTCATCTCAAGTTGTGTAGGTTGTGAATTGAAGGCTTCTCTATATACTACACGCAGACCTTATCTCATGCAAGCGAGAGGCATATTGCCTTTTGTGTGTTTGAGTTATTTATTGAAAGCAGAAGTCATTCCTACTTTTTTTTTTATCCATCTACAAAAGCAGAACACTCCTGGACATATTCTATAAGCTCAGGGATCGCCTACCCGTGCAGTCTGACACAGAAGTCAGGTGGCACGGATCGGCAATCTCAGAGTTTATAGTATATGCCCCTTAGAGTCCAGCTTCTATTTCTTAGCCTCAGACTCCAAAATGTTACACACAAACGGTTTTATTTTCTCGAGATCTGAGAACGTCATTTTCAGAATACGTGAGAAGGGATTGCATATTTATATTTCGGCATTACTCCATCTTAGTCAGGTAAACAATTGTTATATATTGCAGTGATCACCTAGATTTGAAAAATACAATTCAATCTAATTTTAAGGACTGAAATATTGGAAATTATATGTACAGTATGTATGTACAGTATATCTTTATTTATATGGCGCCATTAATGTACACAGCGCCTCACAGCAGTAATACATGACATAATCATATAAAAAAAAAAATTTTAAATACATAATGGGAAGAAGTGCTTCAGACATAAAATTGACATTTAGGAAAAGTAGTCCTTGCCCCAAAGAGCTTACAATCTAATTGATATAGATATATATATATATATATATATCTATATATATATATATATATCTATATCAATGTCTGGCATTTATGATGGAAGGCTTATTTAACCCCTTCAATACTGGATTCTATATGCACAGGCCATATACATATTATTACTATTATCGTTTATTTGTGAAGCATTAACATATTCCGTAGCGCGGTACAATGGGGGTACGGAGTTGTGTATATTACAAACACATACACCGTTACATACAAGTGAGGACAAACATGCACAAACAGGTAATGCGAGCCCTGCTCATGAGAGCTTACTGTACAAACCGGAGGGAATTGGGGACAATGTTGAAACAAGAAGGTAAGGTGGATGCTCATTGTGGGATACGGTGCGGCTCAGTTTACACCATGACCCAGTCTGACAGCTGAAGCCATTAAGGTTTTGGGGGGGATGTTACATTGGGTGAAGATTGGTCCAGCCACACAGCTGGTCCCAATGGGGTTACTACTTTACCTGCTAGAGAGAAAATACAATTACCATCTGACATCTGCAATATGTTATGCAACTTCAGCTACATTTTGCAATAATCCCTTTCCGCCAAAGCAGTGTGTTGCTGGCTCATCCAACTACAAAGGGCTTATAAATTACCTTTTAAAAGAAACTTCAAAAAGATTAAAGCATGTATCATTTAAAAAAAATTTTTTTTTAGGATATGTACTTTCATCTTTTTTAAGTTCTTTTTTTTAAAGTTAATTGACTGTAGGACTTTTTAATGGCCAAGGCTGAAGTAGTCACTCTCATTGTTTCCCTCTCGCGTAGGCTCGAGAAGAGGAAATGACCGCAAAAGTGACCGAGCTGCAGGAACAGCTGGTGAAGTTGCAGGAGGAGATATCGAGGAGGCAGGAGGAGAAAGAAGCTCAGGAAGGAGAGGTGAGAAGATCCTTCGGTGAATGGGGAATCTGAAGCATACTAGATTCTTGTATCGGCTTGGTCTGATTATGTTATGTGGCAGCCAATCCCCTGTAGCTGACACAAACAACAGCTTGCTGATATAATTAGCATTTTTAAAGAAACAGATATTTGCGTCAGTTTGTGCCAGCAACATACAGATGTAGCAAGACTTATTGTCACTTGGCGCTAAGGACAGTGTCGGCCGCGATCACACTGCACGGGGTCCATGCCCTCCTCAGTGTTAATCCTTCGATGCTGCGACCACCACAGTCAGAAGTCTTGCTACATCTACTGTATATGTATGAAGCTGGTTAATCTCGCCTATTTTGTGACAAATAACACTTACAGTATGAGCACATTCGCATGTAAGGCCCACAGACCTGCCTTATCCCATAATCACACAGCATACAGTGCTTCCACTGCAGCCAGGGATTCTGGGTACTGATATGTAAATGAATGCTCATAGTGCATTGAAAAAAATCTCCCTGCACACGAGAAAAAATATAGCTGAATCACAAGGACATGCAGCTATATTTTTCTCCTTGTGTGCAGAGAGATTTTTTTTTTTTTTATGGTTCAGGATTTATTGTGAGTTTTTTTTTTTGATTCACCCTTCATCTCGACTGGCACCGGGATACACTAGATTGCACCAGTGAGTGCTTTGCCCTATTTTTTGTATCTTGCTCATAGTGCATCATTATTTGCTACGTATTCACGTTAACATGTGCCACTCAATGTGGGGTTAAGGAGTAAACAGGTCTGGGGACCTGTCTTGGGATGTGAAGGTGCTCATATAGTAAGTGTTCTTTATTATTACTTTACTCTGTACAGTGGAGGGGTTTTGTCACTTGTTTACTCGCAATAACTAGTTTGTATCACATTTGGAAGAGACCTTCTAGGGGCAGAGGTTATTGGCATCTAAGCCTGGAGGATTTATTGGATGCAAAGAGACAGGAAAATGGACCAGTTATAGGTCTCCACTTTCTTTGTAACTTTTTATAGTAGGTTAACACTATCACATACAAATGTAGGAGAGGGAGGATGGAGATATTGAAAAGAAAAGCAGACGGGGAGGCAAATGGAGGGGCTTCCACATACTGTAGTTTACAAAATATATATATATATATATATATATATATATATATATGTATAAATATATATCTACTGTGTGTGTGTGTGTGTGTGTGTGTGTGTGTGTGTGTGTGTGTATATATATATATATATATATATATATATATATATATTTATTTATTTATTTATTATATTATATACACAGACAGACCAGACACATCCCCAAGAAATAGATCCCTCTGTGGGATTGAAGCATTGGTCTTATGTGTCTGTTCTAAATAATTTTTTTCTGCATACTTACCTCTGAGTGCTGTCTTTCCTTTGCTGTTGTGCTGCCCTGTTTTATGATAATGTAATATATATATATATATACACATAACACACACACACACACCGATCACAGCACCAAAGGATTAATGCTGCGGGTGGTCCCATTCAAAGGCATGGACCCTCCGCAGCTCCATCACGGCAGAGATTGCGCCTGGCACTGCAGACTTTTGCTTGTTCGTCTGTAACGCAAAGGACACAGAATTCTAGTTTGACTGAAAAGATGAACTTCAATCTATTTGACCTTGTTTTCTTTTGCTTGTGTTTTAGGCAGCAGTGTCTGAGCTTCAGGTAAGACATGTTTATGGAGCTGCAGATGTGAGAAGACTTCTATTAACACCTCCTAACTGTGTGATGAGATGTGAGGGCAACTTTGCAATAAGGTGAAGTTGCTTCACTCCTCCATTTTGGGGTTTGGAAGCTTAAATAAGATTTAAAGAGGAAAAATAAACCGCCCTTTGACCGTAAAATAAGTGTTATAGCGACAATATTCATTTGGTTTGGTTTCTTGGTTCAGTGCGTGCCATCCAATACTTTTAACTTAAATACGAGTGGAATTCTTCCGTTTTAGAGAAACCAGAAGCACATTATGTGTTACATATCGGCACACATGTACCCCTGTTACATTCCCAAGCGTCTATAATGGTGAAGATGTAGGTGGTTTGAGATACAAGGCCACATTTACAAAGCTGTCTCTTACCATAAGACACCTCCTGGAGCTGCAATATTCCATTCAAGTCAATTAGCTGGAAGGGGCCTTTCAGGGTAGGAGATGTCTTAAAAGGCAGCTTAGTAAATATGTGCCATAGTCCGATGACATCATATTTCATGTCATATTTGTGTCTCTTGCATTTAGACACAGCTGGCAAAGAAAACGACACAACTCAATGAAGCTAAGCTGATGGAGCAGGAATTTAAGGAGAAGGTGAGAGTTCTTGCTTTAAAGCAAGTCAAAGTAAAAAAAAAAAAGAATGCTTTTGTAATACAATTTCTTTCTTATCCTATATCCATCTTACTGATTTGTATCTTAAAAATAAATTAGATAATCATTTTAAACAAGATGACGGAGATAGAACAACTTGTTTTTCCCCAATAATTTACACCTTCTTTAACCCAGGCTGCGCTGAAAAGCTGGGTAATGCGGCAGGCATAAGCTTATCGGGGGTCCATGTTAAAATGGACAAGTTAAAGAAGTCACTGTGTCCTCATTTTCATGTCATTTCCCAGAATCCCTTGCTGCAGTGGAAGCATTGTATGCTAGGAGATAATGGGGAAAAGTTATCTTTCACCGGTCGGCCGCATCGCGGGATTCCCGCAATTTGATTTGTTCAAGGGCCGTCACGTGACGCGACGGCCCTTGAAAAATCAAATTTTGCCGGCGGCGGGTTTTCACGACGGCGCTCCATCGCTTGTCGCTGTCGCGTGCACTATAAGCGCACGCGGCAGCAATGCGTTTGTTTTCGGGCGAATTCGCATCGCCGGCACTATAAGCACGGCCTTAGACATGTGAATGTGCTCATGAGTGGTATTTGTATACGCTGTAATCCTTCTTTTCTGCAACTGTTCAGGTTTGTTCCTGTGCTGAGTGAGTGCATGTAGGGTGAGTGGGTAGGGAACAGGGAGATTATTTCCTGGCTTGAATATTTCAGGGTTACATGCAACGCATAGTTAGGGTGACCAGATTTACAAAAGTAAAAACTGGAACATATTAAAAAAAATATTTATAAAACAAATGACATCACCAACTGCGCCCCTTCTCCTTTGTCTCTCCACCCCGCTCTGTCCCACCTTCTCTCACACACACACCCCATTCTCTCTCTCCCCCCCATCCCTCCATTCGCTCTCTCCCCCCCTCCATTATCATCCCCCCATCCCACCACTCTCGTTCCCCCATCCCTCCATTCTCGTTCTGCCCCCACCCCTCCATTATCGTTCTCCCGCACACCCCTCTATTCTTGTTCTCCGCCCACCCCTCTATTCTTGTTCTCATCCCCATCCCTACATTCTCGTTCTCCCCCCATCCCTCCATTATCGTTCTCCCACCCATCCCTCCATTATCATTCTCCCCCCCACCCCTCTATTCTCGTTCTCCCCCACCCCTCTATTCTCGTTCTCACTCATCCCTACATTCTCGTTCTCCCCCACATCCCTACATTCTCGTTCTCCCCCCCATCTCCTACATTCTCGTTCTCCCCCATCCCTCCATTATCGTTCTCACCACCACCCCTCTATTCTCGTTCTCCCCCCATTCTATTCTCGTTCTCACCCCCATCCCTACATTCTCGTTCTCCCCCACATCCCTACATTCTCGTTCTCCCCCCCCATCCCCTACATTCTCGTTCTCCCCCCCCCCCCCATTCCCTACATTCTCGTTCTTCCCCCCCCATCCCTACATTCTCGTTCCACCCTTCCCATTCTGTCTCTCTCCCCATTCCCTGTCTCTCTCCCCATTCTCTGTCTCTCTCCCCATTCTCTGTCTCTCTCCCCATTCTCTGTCTCTCTCCCCATTCTCTGTCTCTCTCCCCATTCTCTCTGTCTCTCTCCCCATTCTCTCTGTCTCTCTCGCCTCCATTCTCTGTCTCTCTCTCTCCCCCATTCTCTGTCTCTTTCCCCCATTCTCTCTGTGTCTCTTTCTCCCCCATTCTCTGTCTCTTCCCCATTCTCTGTCTCTCTCCCCAATTCTCTGTGACTCTATATCCCCAATTCTCTGTCTCTTTCTCCCCCATTCTCTGTGTCTCTCTCTCTCCCCCATTCTGTCTCTCTCGCCATGCTGTGTCTCTCTCCCCATGCCATGCTGTGTCTCTCTCCCCATGCCATGCTGTTTCTCTCTCTCCCCATGCCATGCTGTTTCTCTCTCTCCCCATGCCATGCTGTTTCTCTCTCTCCCCATGCCATGCTGTTTCTCTCTCTCCCCATGCCATGCTGTCTCTTTCTCCCCATGCCATGCGGTGTCTCTCCCCGTGCCATGCTGTCTCTCTCCCCATGCCATGCTGTGTCTCTCCACACATGCCATGCTGTCTCTCTCCCCATGCCATGCTGTGTCTGTCTCTCTCCCCATGCCATGCGGTGTCTGTCTCTCTCCCCTGCGGTCATGCCTTGAAAGTGGCAGCAGGCTTAAGACGCTTTGGCCAAAGGGTTAAACTAAATGACCCTTTTTCAAGAGCATATATAGGTATTGCACTGTGTATTTTTCTCACATTGGAAGTAGCTTTGGGCATCTTTGTCTGTCTCTCTCCCCATGCCATGCTGTCTCTCTCTCTCCCCATGCCATGCTGTCTCTTTCTCTCCCTCCCCATGCCATACTGTCTCTCTCTCCCCATGCCATGCTGTCTCTTTCTCTCCCTCCCCATGCCATGCTGTCTCTCTCTCCCCCCCCCCATGCCATGCTGTCTCTCTCGCTCTCTCCCATGCCATGCTGTCTGTCTCTCCCCCATGCCATGCTGTCTGTCTCTCTCCTCATGCAATGCTGTGTCTCTCTCCCCATGCAATGCTGTGTCTCTCTCCCCATGCCATGCTGTGTATCTCTCCCCATGCCATGCTGTATATCTCTCCCCATGCCATGCTGTGTATCTCTCCCCATGCCATGCTGTGTATCTCTCCTCATGCCATGCTGTGTATCTCTCCTCATGCCATGCTGTGTATCTCTCCTCATGCCATGCTGTGTATCTCTCCTCATGCCATGCTGTCTCTCTCCCCATGCCATGCTGTGTATCTCTCCTCATGCCATGCTGTGTATCTCTCCTCATGCCATGCTGTGTATCTCTCCTCATGCCATGCTGTCTCTCTCCCCATGCCATGCTGTGTATCTCTCCTCATGCCATGCTGTGTCTCTCTCTCCCCATGCCATGCTGTGTATCTCTCCTCATGCCATGCTGTGTATCTCTCCCCATGCCATGTGTGTATCTCTCCCCATGCCATGCTGTGTCTCTCTCCCCATGCCATGCTGTGTCTCTCTCCCCATGCCATGCTGTGTATCTCTCCCCATGCCATGCTGTGTCTCTCTCCCCATGCCATGCTGTGTCTCTCTCCCCATGCCATGCTGTGTATCTCTCCCCATGCCATGCTGTGTATCTCTCCCCATGCCATGCTGTGTCTCTCTCCCCATGCCATGCTTTGTCTCTCTCCCCATGCCATGCTGTGTCTCTCTCCCCATGCCATGCTGTGTCTCTCTCGCCATGCCATGCTGTGTCTCTCTCCTCGTGGGGGGGAGTGGTGTGTGCGTGTCCATTCTTCACCATACCTTTCACTGTGGAGCATGGGTGGGGTGGGGGGGAAGCCATCTTGAGCCCTGGCAGCAGACACTGACTCACTGCTGGGGCTCCGCGCTCTCCTCCCTGCATTCTCTGCTCTCTGCTGCCCCCCCCCCCCCCACTCCGCTCTGATGGCCAAAACCGGGACACTCGCAAAAAAAGGGACATTTTACAGAATGTCGGGCAGACGGGACAGACCTTAAAAAAACGGGACTGTCCCAGCTAAACAGGGACATCTGGTCACCCTTTGCATAGTAATAAACTCTTGATATAGAACCGCAACAATAGAAAAATCTATTCTGCCGTTTGAAAGGTTTATATTGCAATAAATCACTTATGTCGATTTTGAAAAGCTTATAATGCCTTTGCGTCCTATATGTTCTTGCCTAATTTGATACGTTCTATGTGATTTGTGCAGCTTCACACCTTGGAAGACCAGATGAAACATTACTCACGGAACGTGTTTGCCACTCCACTCGGCACTCCATATAGGGGTGAGCACTATATATTTGTCACTACTTGTATACTCTTGCACTAAATCTCCCTTGATTATCTTTATGGATGTATTCCAGACAGGCACAAATAACAAGAGGTGTGGCAGGGGGATAAACTAAGTTAAGCATTCAGTGACATTGATGTCAGAATTAACGTTACCCTCACTGGTGGTGTCGGTAGCCATTTTGATTTCAAGTTGCAACTGTGACATTGCAGTTACATTTCTTGTGAATCTGTGTTTTGTGGGAGTAAAATGAAATCACCAGTTCTGCTTTGGTTTAGGTGTAACAGGGCATGTCTTTTCTACCTGTCTTTCCCCTCCCCGTTATGCAAGTCCTGCTAGCCGCAGGCTGTAAGAGGTTAAACCTGTGGGTTTGTGACCTCCACCCATGCTCCTCTCTGATGGACAGAAGTAAGGTGATGACTCATGGCCTGTGTAAGCCTATCAGGGATAGGGATAGGTATAGACCATGGGCCCGCCTCTTCTGCTTCCTGATTAGGGGAGTGCCAAATTTACTTAGTCCTGCTCTAGATGAGGAACAGAGCAGTAGGGCTATAAGCCTCTCCCATCGCGGGATGAGCATGCCCACCTCAAGCCCTTGGGTCTGGGGGAACATCTGATTATACCAACAAGATGCCCTGTAATATCTGGGGCAAACATCATCCAGAGGCCTAGAGCCTCTGAGGCCCTGCATCGCTGTGAGGAAGATCTGCAGTGAGTGCATGCTATGCAATAAAGACCCTTGTTATCACACTCCTGTCTAAGTATCAGTCCTTGGGCAGGAGGGAGACGAATGCAATAGTGTGGGCTGATCTCTAAACACCCTGGAGCCCACTAACACCATGAGAGGAACTACAGAAAGAACCTAAGCCTGTCCTGATCTCCATACCAATGCAGATCCAACTCGGCTCTCCTGGACCTAACAGGTATCTGCACTACACACAGGTAGCAGAAGCTGTGCATCTCCCACTGGAGGGGGGGGGGGGGAGGGAATAGTGCTACAATTGGAGGTGCTGCTGAGATCAGGGCTGGTGGTTACAGTGAGAGGAAAGGTACAGAGAAGGTACGCTTTCAGACAGAGTTTGGGGGGGGGGGGGGAAGGAACAGTGCTACGTAGGTAACAGGAAAAAAATGTATACATGAAAAATATCCGCAGAGCAAAGTGTATTACTGCATTTGAGACAACCAGTTCAATACAGCTTTTGCATTTGAAGCATAGCATAAAATAATAATGCAGCAGGAAGATTTCACGTAGAAATGAAGCGGAGCACAGCAGTAAAGCAGTAAAGGTTGGGGGCTAGACACCAGCAATTATGGGGTTAAAAACACTTTGATCCATGGTAGATATTGTGGTACACCGACAGGTCAGCACTCTTACGTGTTTCGGGCGACTGTCTGCCTATATAGCAGGAGACATATAGTGAAATGAATATAGAAGAGCGGACAAGTCAGCTCAAAATACTAATATACAAACTATACAACAGTAGTAAGCATCTTCAGCAGCAGGACATAACCACATTCACAGAGTGTATAATTAGCTAGAGTCACAGCTACTCTACATAAATGTGACAAGTTCTGACTAGGCTACACAGGAGAACAGTAGTATGAAAAGGCCAGGAGGCAACTACAAACAAGTGTGTGTGTGTGTGTGTGTATATGTATGTATATATATATATATATATATATATATATATATATATATATATATATATATTTATATATATATATATTTATATATATATATATATATATATATATATATATATATTTATATATGTATGTATCAAAAACAAACAAGCCTGCAACTAAAATAAAATAAAAATAACATAAAATTGCTATAATCAAAAAATAAGATCAAACTAATAATAATAATGACTTAATGACGGTGCTGGGGACAATAATATATGAGAGCAAAAAGAGAAAGAAAGAGAGTGATAGCATCAGTCCGGACGAAGCAAGGGGTAGCAAAACGTACGCCGTGGCTGTGTCTGTACTCCCCCAGGAACCCACCAACATGGCTCTGGATCATTGCTGGATACTCATCTCTACAACTCATGCTATCACTCAATTTCCTTCCCAGGACTTACATGCTTCTCATCTTGTGGTGACTATTCAGTACATCTAGCATGGTTCTTTTACTGTGGTTATTTGTACATGTCATTACTTACTGTTGGTGATTGAGTGGTACTATATTATCTTATCAATTTAAGTAGCATATAGGTAGAGTACCTTTAGTATCCAGTTTTAGATCCCCTTTTTGACCGGCCGGTCTATAGATACATGAGCAGGTCACAATTATCATTTTCTGGTTTCATTCATTCTGCACATTATTTTGATCTTTTAATTTAGAACACATTATATTCATCTTCTGTGCATAAACCAGAATTTATGTCTTAGCGGTTCCAAGGGGACTATTTTAAAATTTTGTGTAATTCCATGTGTTTTTTCATTGAATAAATCCATTCATCATTTATTATTGCTTGAGTGCTTTTAGTGGGACTCTTTTTCTTTCTCTTTTTGCTCTCGTGTGTGTGTGTGTGTGTGTGTGTGTGTGTGTGTGTGTGTGTGTGTGTGTGCATATATACTGTATATATATATATATATGTATATACAGTGTTCGACAAACCTATACATTTGCTCGCCCCGGGCGAGTGGATTTAACCCCCGGGCGAGTAAATATTGGCCCAAGCAGCACACATTTGGTACTAGGTGGCGAGTAGATTTTTTTGTGTGGCGAGTAGATTTTTTGGTGATTTGTCAACCACTGTGTGTGTGTGTGTGTGTGTGTGTGTGTGTGTGTGTGTGTGTGTGTGTGTGTGTGTGTGTGTATATATGTATGTATATATCTAGTATCTGTTGGCTTAATATGATAGAATCCAGATAGAAACCTCTTCTTCAAGCTGAGAGAAATCACAGATCCCAATATTCATTTGTCGTGTTTAAGAGTTGGCTAAACTCATTCCAAATATTTGGAAGACTTGAAGCATAGTATTTTTCACAAGTACATTTTCTTCTGTCCAGCATAAAACCATTGTTGAATGTTCCATGATGCAAGCTGCTTAGATTAACCTCACCAGGAAACAACACAGTACTTTACAGCTGATCCTCAGAGACCTGAGTTTATCTCACTACTTACTGTAGATCACAAAAGTATATGCCAGAAGGATCCTGTCCTATATAACAATAACAACTTTATTTTATATGGCGCATTTCTCAAATTGCTTTACAATTACAGTATAGTGCGCAGTACACAGCACATGGGAATTTTTACAGACACATTCCCTGCCCTTGTAATCTGTTTTTGATGTCTGCGGCACAGGGAGATAAAGTGACGTGTCCAAGGTCACAAGGAGCTCACCGGAAATTGAACCAGGTTCCCCTGATACAAACGCTGTGTCATTTGTTTCCAGAGTCAGTGTCGTTACTCACTGAGCCACTCCTTCGCCTTATGCTGGTAATACAGACAAGGTATTTCCACTGTATTGAACCCAAATCAAATACCCAATTGTTAAATAATAAAATAAATATACAATGTTGGATAATATAATTTTATTAATTCAGTTCCCGAATAGAAACAAGAAATTAAATTCTATCAATTAATAAAGATTAGTAAATAAGTTAACATTCTAATAGTGAATAAGTGAATAAGTCTGTAGCACAATAACAATTCTATATGCAATATAAAATATATAAACCAAATACGTAGAGATATGTTTGTATAGTATAACTAAAGGGTCCTATAGATACATTTATTTTTGCGATGGCCAGCTAGCTATGTGGAGAAGAATGCAGAGAGGTGGAACTAGTATTTGGATTGATGTCTGGTTGTTGGTTAACCTTTTTCTTTTGTAATACATTTCCAAAAGTAGAATAGTCCGTTTCCACACACGTATGGATAGATATTTGAAAGACGTTAGTGGCATATTTTAGCTGCAGTCCCCCCACAAATGACCTATCTTGAAAGTGAGCTCAATGTGATATTGCATATGCATATTGCCGACCTCTTTTTTGGGGGGTGAAGGGGTTCTAGCTGTTTGTGATAGTATTTTAATTGTAAAAGGCCAGAAGCCTGCAGTAGAGTGTTCCCATGGACTTCCATGTGTCTGCGGTTTATCGTAGCTTGCACCACCCCACCATTACATCACAGAGCTGTTTCTCATGCAGATTTGAAAGATACTGTAATTCAATTGAAAGTGAGCAGATACAAACCACCCTATTGTATAATATGTTATAATATCATAAAAAGTCAAAAATATGCATGCAGAGAAAAGACACCTTTAAAACGTTGTTACCGTTTACTGATATCCCAGATACAGTTCAGTAGATTTTGAACTCTGATGTTTTGTTTATTTATGTCCACAATCAATTTCTGCTATAATAACTTTAATTTTGGTGGAAGCGTTGGTGGTGTTGAATGTAGCATGTATTTTCTGAATATTAGTTTCAGGGCACAGCTTGGCAGTATCTTATATATACGGTGTGTATGTGTACAGTATATATCAGCAGCAGACATTGTCAGCCCACTGCTGGATGAAGGCCTCCCCAATGATTTCCCAAGTACTGCGGGTAGCAAGCCGCTCTTATCCATGTTGCTCCAATAAATGTTCTGATTTCCGCGTCCCATCTTACTTATGGTCGTCATCTTGGCCTTTTAATCTCCCTTGGAATCCGGTCGAGTACAATCTTTGTCCAACTATGGTAATTTCTTCTTGTGATGTGTCCTGCCCACTGCCATTTTAACTTCTTCACCTTTGTCACAGACTTTTATTTGGTTTTGAACCTATCCATTTTTCCTGTCTCTTCGGTTAATACCCAGCATACAGCTCTCTATACTTATTGGCGTTGTCTGAAGCTTTTGAATTATTTTCGCATTTTTAGGCAAAATACACTGGTCGAAAACTTTCCTCCTGAGGCGTCCCCTGACGATTGTCTTGTTTCTTCCTAATGCGTTCTATCCCATCTTCATTTGTCTATTAATATAATTCAAACGGTTCCCATCCATTGTTGTCTGCCCACCTAGGTAGATATAGTCGTCAACTTCTTCTAGTTCTATTCCATTTATGTTGATCTTTCCAGGCTTTTCATATTTGTTGAATATCACTTTGGTCTTGTTGAGAGTCATATGGAAGCCCACTTTCTTGCTTGCTTTGGTGAGTTCTGAGTTGCTGCTGGAGGTCTTCTGGACTTTTGGCAAAAATAAGAATGTCATCTGCAAATTTTAGGTGGCTCACCATTGATTTTGATTCCCCTTTTCTCCCAATTCATTGTCTTGAACAATTGTTAAAGTATTGCTGTAAAAAGTCTTGGTGACATGGTATCTCCCTGCCGCACACCCTTGCTGAGTGTTATCTTGCTTGTATCTTCATGTAATCAAATGATGTGGCAGTATCATAGATGTTTTTTATAATGTCAATGTACGCTTCTTCAATACTTAATGCATACTCCTGAGGTATATGCTTTTTCATAATCTACGAATCCTAAACGGAGTGGGAGTTTGTATTCATTACTTCTGGAAATCACTTCCTTTATGGCTTGTATGTGGTCCATTGTGTTCTATCCTCCACGAAATCCTGCTTGTTCTCCTGGCTGGGCAAAGTACAGTGTCTGTTGCAGCCGATTACTGAGTATCTTGGAAGTGGGCTGATTGACCTGTAGTTCTTGAGGGCTTATTTGTCCCATTTCTTAGTGGGATGAGGATAACTACTGTATGGCATTGCCTCATTCTCATGGAATTTTCCTGTTAAAGCAGCACGTAAAGAGTTTTGCAAGAATTTTCTCTATTTCCTCCTTCTTCATGGATTTTATTGCTTTTGCCACTTCTGGAAGGACACATGGTACATCATCTGTATTTTTTTCTCACTCTTCTCTGCTGAATCCATGCCCTGTTTTATCGGTGTTCTCATACAATTTCATGTACAGTAGAAGTCCTCAACTCGGTTTATGATAAGAACACAGTCTTTTACTGTTGATCCATCATCTTCTTTGAATGCAGTGATTTGCTTCTTCCCAACCATACGTCATTGCTTTGTCTTCTTTAAGCTTATGTTATTTTCAATAGCCTTGTTCACCATATCACAGTTACATTTCTTTCATCTTCAGTTATACTTTTGCAGATTGTCGCGCACAGCTCTGCATGTTCAAACACTTGTTCTTGTGTCTTGGAATGGCTTCATTTCTTTTTGTCTCCTCATTAATTGCTTTGTCTGATCTGATATTTTCTTTCCCTGGTTTGTGTTAGCAATTCCTCCAGTTTTTTCTGTGCATTCAACTACAATCTTCATACTGTAAGTTCTTTGTAATTGTTGGTTAAAGTGTCCCCTTGCATCTCGAGCAAGCTGAAGCAACATTTCAGTTCTAGTTACATTTCTTTGCTATTATTCCTGAGGTAATTGATGTTGATTGTCTTTTTCTTCTTTTTAATCAGTTTTCTTCTTTCATCTAGACATTCCAATGCAACTATTTTGCAGCGAACCAACTGGTTATCAATCCTTGTGTAAAAATGATTAAGAACTGTGCAGTTTTAAATCCCGCGTTTCTTGTTAGGATATAGTCAATTTAATTCTTGATTCCATTGGGTCCATTCTATGTCCATGTGACAGTTTTCTTTGTTGTTAAGTTGTTTCATCTCATGGTAGAAGCCCCCACTTCATTGTCTGTGTGACTTGATATTGGGGCATACACTTGGATTATTTGACTGAATGACTTATTCTGGCTGCTTTCTTCGATGAGCTTTCATACTCCACTATGTTGCTCTCTTGTTAACGATCAAACATACACCACCAATTCTTCCATTGTCTGTATCTAGGTGTCCACTTTTTGAGTTCAGTTAGACCTTCATATTTTCATCTTACTTAATGACGGTCAACAATATCCCATTTAATTTCTCTGATTAGAGAAATGCGTCTGATCGTTAATGCGTCTGATCAGACGTTGTAGGTAGCCAGAATTAGGATTGAATGGCCGCTTACATTTAACGTCCGGGGATTCTTAGCACCCTCTGCCTTCTTCCTGAATGCTGTGAAGCCCATGGACAATGTACCCTCCAGAGAATGAGGGCCATTGCTTTGTCATGCGTACCGCATTTGGTTGTTGAGGCCTTACTTGCCATGCCGGCCTCGTTTGCATGTTGGTAAGTACCCTTTAGTAGCGCAGGATGTGATCTCTCCTGGAAATCAAGCTCAGACACTGCGTCATGGAGCTCCTGTAGTGCCAGACCCCATAATGTAGTGCCTATGTCTTGGGGCACCCAAAAGGTTAATGTTCTCCTTCGCCTCTTGTAAGTCCAAGCCCTCCAGGATGGGAATCACTGTCTTATAGCATTACCTCTCCAAATGCCCCAAATTCCCCATGGCTACACTTAATCTAGCAGTGATATTACAAAGGTGCACTGACCTGTGCATTTGTGTGTATTTGCTACCAGTTGTAATACATTTTAATAGACCAACATTCAACTATATTTGATTGATTTAGCAACAAACAAAAAGAAAAATAGAACTTGCACTCACTCAAAATAGTAGCTTAACCAATAAAACCTCACCTGGGTTTCATAGGTGCTCAGATCCTATGTCTCCACCGTTGGCCATTAATAATCAATACAAAAAATCAGGCCCGAGAGAAGTCCCCTATGTGCCCAAATTATGTTGTCTTATATCTTTTTTCTATGATGACTTTTTTTTATGTATACCGTGTGAGAATTTTGTATCAAAACATCCATCGCCATACTGCTTTAGAAATACCATTTGGTCTTACTCAATGCTGTGGCATTGAGTGAGGGGGGAGGGGGGATGTAAAAGGAAAAGAGAGAGAGAAAGGGGTGTGTGTAGGGCCGCGCATATAGTGCTGGCGATGCGACCGATAACCTCACCCGTCATCACCAGCGAAAGTTGTCATTTGATTTGAAGCAACTGTCGCCTGCGACGTCACCAAAGGGAGCGGGCCGCGGTCTCTGATTAGTTTAGAGACAGTCACATGTGGCGACTGTCTCTAAAAAAATCAAATAGACCCGGCTTCCAAATTTTCAGGCGCGACGTCGCTCCGTCTCACTTACTATAAGCGCTGGCTACGGAGTCAATTGATTTGTTTTGGAGCGACGTCGCATCGCCGTCGCAAGGCACTGTAAGCGCAGCCTAAGAAGGGAAGAGGGAGAGAGGGGTGTGCATAAGAGGAGAAGAGGGGATATGAGTGGGGGATGGGGATATGCGCGAGGGGGGGGGGGGTGAGGGGAAGAGACGGGAGTGTGTGAGGGGGAGAGGGGGGGGGGCGTTGAGGGGGAAGTGTGGTGAGGTGAGAGGGGGACCGGTGAGGGGAAGAGAGGCGGGGAAGGGTGAGAGTGGAAGAGGGGCGGGAGAAGAAGGTTGAATGCCACTGCACTAGTATTTCACACCAAAACCAACTCACAGGCAGGAACACTGCAACTGCAACAACTGTTTTCTTTGCAACCTTTCAGATGCCATCACTTATCTAAAATCAGGCTGGAGCAGTGGATTTTAGCAGCCTGTATTCCAATATTAGAACAGAAGTGTATGTGTGTGTGTGTGTGTGTGTGTGTGTGTGTGTGTGTGTGTGTGTGTGTGTGTGTGTGTGTGTGTGTGTGTGTGTGTATATTCATGTGTGTATTAATCACAGAAAAAGGACACGTGGTTTATGTTAAATTCATCACATGCTGTAGCTTACAGTATATAATAAGCATCAATCAGTAAGCTGACAACCGCAGCATGTTTTCCATATGGAATAAAAATGTACTTCATAAATCTACATTTCTTCTTGATTACATACACGTCTTTAACCGCCTATTGTACATTTTATGACCGTAAAGTATGTCCTCTCCTTAATTTGAAGGCTTTTTTGTTTTGTTTTGAATTTGCTAATAAAACCTTCAAAGTAACTCGCCATTCCACACGGACACTTTTTTTGTATTGAAAAACTATTTGTTTTAGCGAAAAAGGATCACTGTTGTTTTACTGTAAATCCTCTACATAATCATTGTGCTTATGACATCCTCATACTAGCCAGGACATACTTGAAAAGAGAGAGAACTCTCAATGTATTATTATTATTTTTTTAACACCTCTTTAATCATCAATATATCAACCCACATTAAAGTATTATTCCCATTCATGTCATTTAAATTGCTGTGTACACATTCTGTCTGTGTCACACCCTGAATCCAGTTAACAAAGTAGGGTACGGAGGCAAGCAGATCAAAATTACTGGGCATCAACTCGTACTTTGTGTGTTTTCTTAATTAGTAGATTTTTACATAAAAGCCATGCTTTAAAATAGCAATATATTGGATCATGGAGTGTGAGCATGGAGGCAAAACCAACGTTACGTAATTTGCATTTGACCTTTTCAGACTCCAGATCTCTCTTTAGACGCTTCAGGCTAAGGCCCCGCTGCCTCAGACCACGCGCCCGCACTGCAGACAGGCGGCGCGTGGAGAGGCACTTGACCGCGATATGCGGTCTGTAGGGAGAGAGAGTGGGAGCTGGAGCGGGGGGGGGGGGGGCGTGACCAAAACGGGTCGGGTGGGCGGGGTGTTATGACGTGGGGGGCGGGACCATTACACACAGGCACACACATGGAAACCCCTCTGCCTTGTTGCTTCTCCCCCCCCCCTCCCCAATATGCTGCTGCTGCTGCCTCTCCTCCCCGGGAGACGAGCTCAGCAGCCGGACCTGACCGCAACGTCCCTAGCTCGCGCAGCCTGAAACGGGCACCGGAGGAAGGGGAGGTGAGGCGGGGAGGAATGTTGCCATGCTGCACAGAGGACACAAACTCCCGTAGCTCGAGACAGCTCCCCTCCTCCCCATCTCATTGGCTCCCAGCCGCACCACGTGACGCGTCGCCGCTTGGGATCACGATCCTCGTGTATCCCCTGCTGGCTGACGCGTCACAGTGCGCAGCGAGCCTTGCAGAGAGGAGGGACTGGGGCCAGCTCGGAAGGAACATATGTCTGGTGAGTGACGCGGCCGCGCGCGCCACCGGATGCAGCGGGACCCAGGCCTAAAGCAGTAATACTACATCATCCCCCCTTCCCCTTTTCTCCTTATCTATATATGTAAAGCATGTGACAATGTATTACATTCTTACCTAAGCTGGCAATCGTTTGGTGCTCCCGTTATAAATATGTAAAAGAAAAAAAATCCGGCTTGTGTGCCTAACATAATGGCTGCTCAATCAGTGTCATTTAGCAGCTACAATGTATCCTTATATTACTAAGGTAACGTCTTTTGCTACAGTGTACAGCTCAAACTGCTGGTAATATCACAAACAGGAAAGTGTTGCAAAGATCATGCACTGCTTGGGAGGTGGGCTAAAGCCTGCTATAGAAATCAAAGGATGCCTTAAAACGCATTAAAAATGGCATAGAGTTGAATTTAAAAAATGTCGTATTCTCTAATACTACAGAAAATATGTATTTAAAAAAAAAAAAATTCACGTTTTGCTGCTTCAAACCTCTGCTAAAATTACTTGTTTGTGGTCCTAGTTGCATTGTCTATACTCAGGAGAAGAATGCCTATTTGTATACTTATACCCTGATAATCCTTTGTCGTGCCTACATTTCATACCTAAAGTAACGTAGTTGTATTCTTCATGCAGCTAATATGAGGCTCGGAATGATGTTTAAAGCATGTAGTCAAGCTCTGAAAAGAGGCATCTAAGAAGGGATATAATTACTATAGTATTTACAAATATATTCAAGGTCAATACAAGGAATTTTTATTCCCAAGAACAGTACAAGCAACACAAGGTCAGTCCCTGAGATTGGAGGAAAGGAGATTTCACCAGCCGCAAAGGAAAGTGTTCTTGAAAGCATGGAAGTTAAAATGTGGAATGTACTACCCATGGAGGCTATGATGGCAGATACAGTGTATATCTTTAAAGCAGCAATCATGCTTTCCTTTTTTTTACATTTTTATTTTTAAAATAGATTTGAAGATTAACTGTGTTAATTTCAGCTCCACTTACCCCTTACTTCCTGAGATTTGTACCTCATTAGGGGGTGCCAGGAGCATCCCTGGCTGGTTTGTATGTGGGGAATATAATGGTGGCTTAAATGTCCCACGTCACGCGGACCAATAGAAAGTTGTGACGTCATCCCTTGCGGCTTTCTACTGGCCCGCATGACCAGGACCGTTAATCCTCTGGAGCTGCCACCAGCACCCCCTACAGAGGTAAGGATCTTGAGGAACAGGGGGTCCCCAGTGCTGAAATTAATGCAGTTGAGCTCCGGTGACCACCTGCTTCCCACCTAGCGGGAAAAAACCCCACACATGTTCTGCTCTTTTAAGAAAAGGTTAGACATCTTTTTAGAAAGGAAAGGTATACAAGGATATGCCAAATAAGTAAAACCTAGGAAGGATGTTGAGCTGGAGTGGGTAAGGAATTAATTTGTTCCTTATGAGAGGTAGTTGGATAATGTTCCACTGGGATTTTTTTGTTTGCCTTCCTCTTGATCAATATAACTACAAATCTAGGATGAGTTTCTCAGCCGATGTAATTCAACATAGGTTGAGCATATCTCCCTTCTGCCTCATCAACTTTATAACCACGTCACTAAAATACATAGTACAAAAATGTACAGTAGTAAACAAGTAAAGACATCTCCGGTAATAATTTTAGTGTTCTGCCTTACTTTTAACTTTAACAATCCCATATTTCCACTTCTCCTGCCAAAAAGATTTGCACAGCCCATAAATGTTTTAAGTCCTATTTATATTTAATTTCCTCTATCTTATGCGGGTGTTTAAAGCAAAGTTCCTATATTCCATGTGGAAAACGTAATGCCTGTAATGTTGCTACATGAGAGATGACAAAACTGGCAGTGATAGTTTGCTGCACCATAGTGTGTGTGTGTGTGTGTGTGTGTGTGTGTGTGTATGTGTATGTGTGTGTGTGTGTGTGTGTGTGTGTGTGTGTGTGTGTGTGTGTGTGTGTGTGTATTTTTTTTTTTCATACCAATTGTGTAGGTCACTTATGATTAAGAAAAAAGTATTTGTACTGTGGTTTCCTTAAAGTATATTTTATTAACAGTACCTAGACTAGAAATACAGTAGCAGGGAGCTACATATCCTGTGCTATCTTCTTATTTGTTAAATGATGATATCTAAAAGGTCGAAACAGCTGTCTGTGAGTAGGTTTACTGGCTATGCACTTCTTTAACCCAGGCTGTGCTGGAAAGCTGTGTAATACAGCAGGCATGCGCTTATATGGATCCATGTTAAATGATGAAAGGCAGGGTTGCAGACCTGTCTGAAACATGTGAATGTGCTCACAAGTTCTATTTTTATTTGCTATATTTGGTAAAGCAGCCAGTGATGTATGAGAAAGAAAGATTACATTTAGTGTGCAGTATGTATAATTTGTATGACGCACCATGAGTGATTAAATCCAGTTTTTACTTGGTACATGATGGAGCTCTATCAGCTATAATTTATAGCATATTTTTTCTGACACGCTTCAAATTCCTTTTGAAAATATAAATTTTATGTTGAACCTCAACATATTAATATGGCATGCAATCAAAATGCATGTGTATACTGTATAGTGTGTTATTAAACCCATGGCTGCTCTAGATTCAAGCTTTAAACAATCGGACCAGAGGAAGCTATGGAAATCCAAGTGAAACCTTAGTCCTCTTTCCTAAATGCAATGTACAGTGAAGGCTTTTTTTTATAAATGATTTATATATGTACTGATCCTAAAGATAAATTCATTCCCTTGGACTGTTCATAACTTATCTAGAGTCCGAAGGGAACCATGAATGCTCAAATAATATAAAGATAGCAAACAAAATGTTTGTACTATATAAATGTCTTTTAAAAAAAAACATTCTATGAACATTCACTATATCACTAATTGTTAGGTAGACAGAGACAGTGGGAATGCTAATAAATGTTTTTATCCTAAATAACCAAGTATTAGATGGCAGTACTAAACCGAGCAATGGGGTTCAGTCTCGTCATAAACGTTGTATCCTAAGTGATAAAAACAGCTGAAATAAAGAGCATGGGGAAATCTCTCCCTTAGTCTAAGAAATAATCTACAGGATATATATATATATATATATATATATATATATATATATATATATATATATATATATATATATATATATATATAAATTGGGAAGAGGAAAATGATGAAAGGAGGCTTTTCTCATTACTTCAGAAGTGGCCCCTGGCACAGGGGCTGCATAGAGGTCAGCTGCACTCTAGGGTTTGTGTTTTGTTGGATGTTAGGTGTATTATAGTCGATGAGTAAATGGAAGTTGCCGTTTGGGCATTTTGCTCTTGATGAAGGAGTTTTGCAGTTTTAAAGCCTGGATTGTGTCCAGATCAAATGCTTTACTGATGCTGAACTAGTCTAACCTCTCCAGTGCCAGAGGTGCTAGCAACCTATTGTGGAGCAATGTGTTGCAGGCAGGGACAGCGCAAGTCAATTCTGGAAATGTCTAAGGAGTCCTCAAGCTCACTAACCCTTGTAACCCCTCTGTTCATGGAATACTTTGCAGAGCCTGTCATTTAGTACAATCGGGATCCATGTTGTCATTGCTTTAAACACCCTCAGTCATTGGTCTTAAGCCAGATCTATTATTTGACTCCCAACGAATATCCTACTGTATTTATATGTAACTGAATTGCAATTACGTGTCTCTAAGGCAGTAGTTTCCAACTTTTCTTGGTTAAGGAACTGTATAATTATATTGTGAAATTCTGCAGAACCCCAACCCTATCTAATAGCAGATCCGAGATCAAATGCATTGTATGGAACCCCAACCCTCTCTTATAGCCCGGCTCTTCCACTCCCCCCTCGAGCCCACACACAGCTGCACTCTAGCGCGCGCGCGTGTGTGTGTACGCATGCGCGTGCCGCCGCCTACTGCCCGCCCGCAACCCGCCGCCTACTGCCCGCCCGCAACCCGCCGCCTACTGCCCACCCGCAACCCGCCACCTACTGCCCGCTCGCAACCCGCCTGCCTACTGCCGCAACCTGCCCACCCGCAACTTGCACGCCGCCACTTGAGGTGGGCAAGAGAGGGAGATGGGACATGCAGGGGGGGTGATGTTAGGGAGATGGGACATGCACGGGGGTGATGTGAGGGAGATGGGACATGCAGGGGGGGGGGGTGATGTGAGGGAGATGGGACATGCAGGGCGGGTGATGTGAGGGAGATGGGACATGCAGGGCGGGTGATGTGAGGGAGATGGGACATGCAGGTGGGGTAATGTGAGGGAGATGGGACATGCAGGGGGGGTGATGTGAGGGACATGCAGGGGGGGGGGGGGTGATGTGAGGGACATGCAGGGGGGGTGATGTGAGGGAGATGCGACATGCAGGTGGGGTAATGTGAGGGAGATGGGACATGCAGGGGGGGTGATGTGAGGGACATGCAGGGGGGGTGATGTGAGGGACATGCAGGGGGGGTGATTTGAGGGACATGCAGGGGGGTGTGTGATATGAGGGGTGCTGGGGAAGATATGATGATGATGATGATTTTACCCGTGCAGCCTGATTTAAAAATATATATATATATATTGGGGGGGGGGGGGGGGTCTTTTAAAATTGTATTGGGTGTCTTTTTTAAAAATGTATTGGCGGGGGCGGGATATTTTTATTATGTCTTGCGGGTTGGGGTTATATGTATTTAGAGGGGTGGAGGTTTTTGGTATGTATTTTGTGGGGGGGATTGAGTGATAGTGGGGTAATTGATGGAAGGCAGGAGCGAGTAAGAGTGAGACGCAGGGGAGATAAATACATGCGAGGCGGGAGGGGAGGAGAGTGAGTGAGATGGAGGGGGAGAAATACATGGGTAGAGGGTGGGAAATAGAGGGGGCTCGTGAGGGGTGAAATTAGCCTAAGGCCGCGCTTATAGTGCCGGCGACGCTGACGTCAGGCTGCGGTTGCTCGAGAAATCAAATTGAAGTGACTTCCAGTGAGCCGCCGCACCGTCCTTTTGCTCCAACTATAAGCGCATGTGACGGCGTCAATACATTGGTTTTGATGCGACGTTGCCAGCACTACAAACGCAGCCTAATATGTGTCAGCCAGATAGGGGTTCCCCGAGATTTTTCAAAATTCTTCAAGGGTTCCTCCAAACAAAAAAGTTTGGGAATCACTGCTGTAGATATATGGATGAGGTTTGCAGGATCTGCAACCAAACATGACCATGTATTCAGAGGTTTTTCATTTAGGAAATCTTTGAATAAGGTGCAACAATGCATCAGTGTGTCTAAATAAACTGTATTTTTAAGGATTTTTTAAAATGAAACTTGGCGTTTGTGCAATTTCTCTATACTCTTATGCATGTGTATTGCAGAGGTCGGTTGATTTTTTGTTTGTTTTTGGTTGCCACCCACTTATCCGGTATCTACTTTTAGTAGCTGTTCAGTGATGTACCTATAAATTGTGTGCTCATACAGAGACAACCATTGAAGTATATGAAGCCACTGAATATGGGAACGAGTCCAGGAAGCTACAGTACAAGCTTTTTCAAATGTGCGTTTCTCTTTAGTGAAGGGATTTCACTCTGCCCTGTCCTAACTGTGTTTACACTGACGGCACATTAAAAAGGATGTTAATAAAATGTTGTTACGTTGGTATTACACCCCCAAAAGACTACGGCTGCGCTTATAGTGCTGGTGACGGCGAAGCAACATCGCGTCAAAACAAATGCATTGCCGCCGTTGCGTGCGCTTATAGTGAACGCGACGGTTTGGTCGCGATCGCTGGAAGTCATCTCAATTTGATTTTTCCAGCGTCTCGTCGCCGGCACTATAAGTGTAGCCTAAAGCAGATGTTCCCGGAGGCTTCTGATAGATGGAGGGGATATGGACATTTAGGAGACCTGGCACATATCTGGTGGTATTATCCAGTAATGCAGACATACTGGAAGACCGGTTTGAAATTAATAAAAGAGGTGACGGATATTAAGATTCCGTTAGATCCAACCTTAATTATTCTAGCCAAACCCATGGAAAATGTTTATCACTACACACTTACATTGATTTTGCATATACTGACAGCGGGCTAGAGGCGCTGTAGCAGCAACGTGGAAAAAGACACTCCCGCCCTCCAGAAGAGAGGTTATTAGAAGCGTAAATGAAGTCCGATTAATGGAAAAACTCACCTAATTTCTGAAACACACTACAGGAAAGTATGATGGGGTCTGGGATCCCTGGGATGCTGGATAGGGGAGGGATCCCGAAAGGAGAGGGGGTTTGGGGTAGAATGTGCTGTTTATAAAATGTTGTATGAAATGTAATGTGACTGTTGATGCTTGTAAGGCTGCGTCCATAGCACTGGAAGCCGTGCTGAGCCGTGCGGGCGCTCCGCGCTGAGCCCCGGCGTCCTCAATGAGGATGCCTTGAGAGGGGGCTCACGCGAGCGTCCGCAGGCGTGCTGACACGTTGGATTTTTCAGCCGACAGGCAAAGCTGTTTTTCAGAGCGCTGTCGGCTGAAAACATCCAATCAGCGTGAAGCAGTGTCAACTTCACGGCGCCGTGACGTTGGTGCGTCGTGGGCTATTGGCCCAGCGATGTCACTGCGCCGGCTCCCCCCCCCCCCTATCGCGCACGCTGGCTCACCTGCACGTGCATGAAATCGCACAGGATTCAGCAGGCGAACCTCAGCGTCAGCGCGGCTCCGAACTGCTCCCCCCTGTATGGACGCAGCCTAAGAAGTCTGATATAAAATGGTTATTCCCCACCAACATTTTTCTTTTTTGTACCCCCCCTCCCCCTTCCCATTTGTGTTTGAAAACTTTAATAAAAATATAAGTAAAAAAAAAAAAGGAGGATGTTAATAAGCAGAGTTCTGTGAAGATAATTAGAAAGTATAAAAACACAGCTAGTTATTCCAAGTGCATGCTGAGCATTCCATTAAATGTATATGTGCAGCTTATTTCTGTCCTTTACTTTTATTCCCCATTATAAAACCCGTTAATGAAGTTATAAGTTACTATACAGTACTAACATTCATAGGTATTTTTTTTTTTTTTTTATATGCATTGAAAATAATGATTTATCTTTTTGGATCACCTATAAGAGAGCCCTTACCAGATTAAAACCCTATTCTTGGCAACGCAGTAAAGAAATTAATTTATATCACATAAGCACATCCTCTTCTGACAACTTAATCAGTTTCCTTTCTTGCTCTTTCAGACATGAATAATCGGCACACTGATGTGTCTGTCTTTGGCGAACCCACTGAATTTGAGTACTTAAGGAAGGTGATGTTTGAGTACATGATGGGACGTGAGACAAAGGTATGAAACCGTATATGCCACTAATTTGCCATGTGTTTTCATTTAAGTCTGAAATATCAGCCTGCCATGTGTTTACCATTAAGACATATCATGCAGCATGCTGTGATAGCAGAAGTGATAACACTCAAGTGCTGTCTTTCCACACTAGTATAGTCAGAACTGAGGTCTGGTGAAAAGCTGAAGGATAGCACACTGTACAAACTTTTTTTGCTGTTCAAGCTATGAAATTTCCCCATGCTAATTTGAGCTGTTTTATTCTAGCAGCACAAGTGTTATGATATGATCGTTACTACTGTAGCATGATCTAACAGTCTTTTTTTGAAATATAGCTCATTTCAATTCCAAAGTGTTTTGCAACTATGCTTTAGAGCCATCCATGCAGTCGTCTCTGTGGTGGAATCTTGCAGCACTTTATTTTGGGCTTGGAGGGTTGTATGGAAGACTTCACAGGAAAGGAGTAATGGTATTACTTGTACCAGGCAGGGGCTGGCTGGCAAAAGTTAGCCTGGGCAAGCTGAACCAACTGGTTCAGAAATCAGGCAGCCCACACACATCATAATAACATGCAAGCACACCAGAGATACACACAATATGAAAAGGATGCTATTACCATACACTTACATATACACAATAAACACATCCACCAGTTATACACACCATATCATTCATGCACATCAGATGAACGTACACTATGTGAACAAACGCCATGTTTGACCCATGCACACACATCTTAAATGCCTCGTGCATAATACACACCATACACACCATTCCTGCATCATAGATATACACACACAACATATATCCACCATATACATACAGTAACACACAAACACTGTACATATACCATATACACCACACGTGAACTGTATATACACACCGTACATCAAAACCAGCACAAGTGCCTACTTTTTGGAAATGTGCTCAAGTGGATAGATAGCTAATTGGTAGGAATTTTTTTAAATATTACTTTTATTTGATATCATCTAAAACTGAATAATATTTGCAACAATAAAACCTCTAACATATAGGCAATCTGTCTATACAAATGGTGCTAGGAATGTGTGGGCCAATTCACAGTGGTACAGTCTCAGTGCCATGTTTGTGAAATTGATATCTCTATTAAGATCAGAGCAGTAACTGAGTGACAGATTAACAGGACACCTAGGAACCATTAATACTTTGTTTTTTATTTATATTAATTTGCAGATTCCCCCATACAGTGGGGATTATAAATGCTTTAATACTAAGCAGAAACACTGTGAAAACTAAATTTAAATAGGGATCAATCAACCTTGAGCAAATTCTGTTTCTAGTGTTGCATTTGTTACATGCCATACAGTACATGCATCAAATACACACATGTACCATATACATACTCGCACCATATAAATACACACAATGCATGCCCCACCCCCACCACACATTATATACACATTCCATATAGTACATGTATCAAATACACATACACTGTTTATGCAACATGTAATAAAAAAAAAGTTACTATGTGGGATTGCACATTTAAAGCAATAATATACTCTATACTCTACTCACTATAACATATACATGTCTCCTTTATTTTTACCCTTGCAATGTCCTTTGCTGCAGTTTTAGCAACCTTAGCCTTGTTGAATTCTGCAGATAAGCATTTTCTGAATATGTTAATTAAATTGGGGGAATACAAAGGCTGATCCTCCCTGGATTGTGCACACGTGATCACTTGAGGTAGTGATCATGTGGTTCTCATTTTGCCCTTTCTCCCTCTGCTCTACATTTAGTCCCATCCCTCTGTTGCCCGCTATGTTTTCCATGTCTATTCCAACTGATTTCTTCATCTATCTACTTTCACTGATCAGCTGTGTGAACTAACCGATTTAGGGCAATATTTACTACGCCGCTTTCTGCTTTCTCCTTATGGAGCTACTGTAGAAGACACTTTACAGGCCATTGATTTGAATGAGTCTTGAAGGTGTCTTCCAGCACCAGAAGCAGTCTTGTGACAGAAGACTGATTAGTATATATGACCGCTAATGCTCAGTTTAATAGCTGTACTCTAGGTCAACATATTAACCACATAATTCTATATCTGCAGCTGCCCACATAAAAATTACCATTTTGTCTTGTCATTTTTGCTCATAAAATATCTTGAAATCCCAAATAAAAATGATTTGTTGTTGTTAAAAATAGAACTCATCCTATCAGCCTACAATCTGAGAATACGGCCATTATTAAAACAGAGAGCACTTTTAACAGCAATTTCAGTACCCTGGCGACCATAAGAATGTACTGGGATTGCATGATGAAGTGTATGTTTCTCACAGTAGGAAGGACTTTAGGAGTTGGTATTTGTATTGGCCCCAGTGCACGTTTGTAGCCGTGACCCATGCACTCACTTATTCGTTGTCTGTTTTTAAATAAAGGCATTTTCATCACATTCCAGATTTATTAGCACTCCTACAATCTTTCAGATCTAGGGAGAGGAAATGCAATTCATAACGTAGTACATAGTACATAGTTTATAATGACATTTCTATGACAATGTTACCAAGACTTTTTAATTCCATATACTAGGGTTTTCACATTGATACAGAGCATGCAGTTTGCAGTCCATACATTTCTGAATATGATACTGCGATCTTGTACACCATTCCTGGTATAACTATCTCTCTCCCGAATAGTTCAGTATCTCACAACATGAGGAAATACATGGGACAGTCACTCACACTTGGCATAAACTTTGGCATAGTTCTTCATGCACTTTTAACCTCTGTGACTGGGGATTTTCCTGGGCTGGGGGATAGTCCTGTCCAAAAGAAGAAATCAAATAATGAAAGAGAAAAAGCATTGGGGTGCTCGAATTCTTCTAAAAATTCAGGTTTATTGAGCATCCGTTATAAAGCTTCTTCACAGATTGTTGCCAGTAGAAACGGGCTATACGAATAGACTGTTATAGTCACTCCATAGATCACTAAAAAACATAGTACAGTATATGCGACCTGCATTAGCATTGGAGCGAGACCCTCACTCATGCCGAGAGCTGCTTTGCGTTCAGAGATGCTTTCTCAAGGTGGTGGTAGTGTATTTCGGATGTTATGAACATTAGTATTATACAAGTTTTTGATGCTGAGGCACTATCGATTTAACACTAGTAAAAGCATTATCCTTTATATTACACCACCTGCTCTGAAAGCAAGGTGTGTCTGCTCATTCTTCCAATGACTTCCAGAAGTGCATCAAAAGTTTTTATAACCTAACCTGCCCAAAACTTTCGAGTCCAACATCTCTAAACATTTACTTTGGTTTGTAACAGTACCATGCCTAGACTCCAGGTCAGCCACATGGATTGCTGCTTGAACACAAGTCAGCTGGTCTGTTGGATTTTGCTTAGTTTAACGCAACAACCAAAAGCTTATAGTCTCCTCTCAAATATCACTGTGAAACCTTCTCTTTCATGTTGGGAACCTATGTGAGGTCCTTTCTCCATTCTCTGTAGCAACCAGTTGCCATTGAAGGTCAAACTTGATAAGCATTATTACAATGATCAGTTTACAGATCTTCCATACATTAGTCAAATGTATCCATCATATTGGTAAACCTTTCACACAGAGGTACTTGCTTCGTAAATCATTACCAACAATATCTTGTGAAGAGATCAGAAAATTAGCAAATGTTTTTGACCCTTAACCCTTTAAGACAGTATAAGTATCATTAAATTGTTGCCAGGCAAGCAGGGGGTGGGAAGGTTTGTTTTCCTTTTATTATCCATCAGCCAGGTTTATGTAAACATGTGGCTATTTTTGGGTTGTGCAAATTGTTGGCAAAGGCAGTGAAAGAATCTGTTTTCACTGAGTTAAATTGATAAAGTGAGATCCAGATGTTGGAATCCGGATAAATCAGTTCAGGTTTGAGAAGACAAGTGAAAAGATGACCCATCCCAGATCATATAAAATACTTGTGCAATACAAAATAAGTACTGCACTGTTGCACTGAAAACCCGACTAAACATGAAGACTGTAGATTTCTATGGTTCCGCCATTGTCAAAAAGCCAAGTGATTTAGGTTGTGTGTAGGTCCGTCACTTAAGAGACTTTACTAACAACAATCTGAGGAAAACCATATCGACTTCTAAAAAAATATTACGATCTTTATCTGCAGTATTGCGACAGAGTAACAGAAGTGGTCATTAGGGACATAGAGAACCCAAATAGAGTAGGTTTATAAGCTGATGGGGGTCCATGTTAAAATGGATACGAAACAAAAGGTGACACTGTGCTCATTTGCATGTAATTTCCCAGAATCCCTGGCTGTAGTGGAAGTATTGTATGCTAAGAGATAATTAGGAAAGACAGGGTTGCAGACCTGTCTGAGACATGTGAATGTGCTCACAAGTGTACTTTTATTTGATGTACATAAAAAAAAACAAATGTTCTTGTTTATTTAGTATATTATAATCTAACGTTAATGAAATGTAATATTTGTAACTAATTTCACTGCTGCAACACTTAAGGGTTTAAATAGGTGTTCAGCTTACACATAGTTCAATCTTTTTTATTTTTAGACCATGGCCAAAGTGATCACCACAGTGCTACGGTTCCCAGCTGAACAGGCAGAGAAAATCTTGGAGCGAGAGGACTCCCGGCCTACGGTAAGACCCATGCATCGGATTATTTGTAAGAGGAACTTAAGGAGCTGTGTAGGAGGAGAAGTTATCTAGTTGCCTACAGGATGTGTTTTCTTCTACAACCGTGATTGTGCTTTCACCTTCCACACTCCTCTCCTCTCACTTTTGTTATCAGACCAAAACATGGAGAATTGCAGTATATTCAATAAGTGAAAGCAGTATGCAGGAGTGACTCACTCAATTCGTTAAGTAGGATAAGAGAAATAACAAATACTCTTTATATTTACACCATAGGGTTGTCACTTTATTCTGAATAGTTATATTTATTTTCTTTACCCTGATACTTATCTTTTCATATAATGTGGTCCAGCTATTCTTGAACATGAGTCTGAGAGGGCACACTTGAGTATGTAAGTATGTGTAAGAGTAATTAAAGCACATGCTTGCAAACAAAGATGTCCTACAAGAAACTTCTTGATGAACGTATTAGAATTTCATGCTATTTTGTCTGAATGATACACAAAACATGGAAAATTCAAGTGCAAATACCACTTTTAAAATTGTGAATATAGTGTCTAATATTAAACCCACTGTGATTAGTGCTGCAGTGACAAAAAAATTGTGAAACAATACAAACAATTGTAAAGATCCGTGGGAGTAGTGCAGCTCCATAGAAACAACTTTATCCCAATCGGCTTGGCGATACGGAATCAGGAGCGTAAAGTGTCCCAGGGAATATATGAAATACAAAAGAACAAGGAATAGTTGCAACAATGTTTAAATAATTAGGTTGTTTTAAGAAAGGGGGGATTATCTCACTGAAGTGTTGCGAGATATTCATGCGTTGGGTTTAATATGCAGAACTTCCTTCAGCAGATTGCATGTCTGCAGTAGATCGCCAAAGATACAGGAAGGGCTCCCAAATGTATAGAATCTAGAAGGAGGAGAGGACATAGTATAATATTGGTTTATGCAGCATAAAGATATTCTAAATAAAGTTATTCAACTCACAAACGGAGAAAAAAAGTATATATGTAGACAACCCAGAAAATGAAGTGTTGGAGATGTCCTGCAGCCGATACCCTCTTTCCTCTGGGTCGATCGCGGCATCACTTCCGGATATTGATGTCGCACACGGAGGCAGGGGCAGAGATCACAGCTGAAGGCTGCAGTCCAGGAACTCCTCACTCAATCACCTTACGCATTTCACACAAAAAGTGCTTCATGGGAAGCTCTTCGAGAGTAATGTGTAGGGTTATTGAGCGAGGAGTTGAAGCTGCTTCTTTTTCAGTTTCCTTTATTCAGTGACCGGCCACGTAACCGGAGCACAAATGCCGCAGAAGAGCCGGGTGTCTGGTGACCCACTGGTGCCGCCAGACACTCCGTCACTGAACATTATAAGTGAAGGGATGAAGCACTGGCTACAGAGAGAAGTATTGTACCGTAGCTGGAGTTCTTCTTGCAAGTGTGGTAATAATGTGTTGGTATCCAGTTGTTTCATTCGGTTCCTCTAGTCCAGGGGTGGGCAACCTATTTTTCAATGTAGCCACATGTGTGGCGAATTAGAAGTGAAAATAGCCACACAATGTAAAAATTGAGGTATTGTGTTGCGCATGCGAAAATTTTAAACACACATTGTTTGAACAAGTTTATAAATTCTCAGGGCCGTTCTATAGTGTGTGTGCGCCCGTGCGTGCCTGTGCGAACGTGCGTGCACGTGACACATGCTTTTTGTGTGTATGCTGTGAGGTACTGTGTGTGTGTGTGTGTGTGTGTGTGTGTGTGTGTGTGTGTGTGTGTGTGTGTGTGTGTGTGTGTGTGTGTGTGTGTGTGTGTGTGTGTGTTATAAATACGTTTGAAATAAATAAAGAAATGCTTTAATAAATTATTTATTAACATTGTACATACAGTACACACACACATTTCAGTGTTAGTAGCGGCGTAAAACCATTATAGAAAGGCTGCTAACCTCAGCCAACTATAACTGCCACGCGCACGCACGGCGCAGCAAGCGCGCCCTCTATAGAACAGCCCTCAGACCGCAACCCCCCTCATCCTCTCACCCCCCTCTTCATCCTCCTCTCACGCCACCACCACTACCCTCCTCATCATCATCTCCTCACCCCCTCATCATCACCATCTCATTTAACCCTCCCTCATCACCATCTCATTTAACCCACCCTCATCACCATCTCATTTAACCCCCCCTCATCACCATCTCATTTAACCCCCCTCATGACATCTCATTTAACCCCCTCCTCATCATCATCTCCTCACCCCCTCATCACCATCTCATTTAACCCCCCCTCATCATCTCCCCCAGCACTCTTGATCTCCCCCATCATCAAGCACCCCCCCCCCACCACCACCCCAGTGGTGGGATTCAAAAATGTTAGTAACAGATTATCTCTCACCAGGGGGGGGAGGGGGAAGGGAGACGGGGGGTAGAGAGAGAGAGCCGGGGGGGGGGTGAGAGACAGACGGGGGAGATGTTTTGTGTTTATGTATATTTATGTTTTTTTTAATGTTTTTATTCAGTTGAACAGGACTGCATGTGGGGGGGGGAAAGAGACCAGAGGCCCCCTCACATCACTCCCAGCCCCCCTCACATCTCTCCCAGACCCCTCACATCTCTCCCAGACCCCTCACATCTCTCCCAGACCCCTCACATCTCTCCCAGACCCCTCACATCTCTCCCAGTCCTCCCATCCTTTTGTTAGTTTCTGTAATGGAGAACCCCTGGTGTTGCGTTTTTGAGGATATGTGAAAATCGGAAACAGACAGTGAGGTTAAGATGGAAATATCGATGACGGGCTTGCTGATCTTGCATGTATGGGTAATTACCTACTTGGAAGAGGCACAAAAAGGTTAATTACCTGCCACGTATGAACATCCTGTGGCCACCACTTTTATTAAATGTGATACTAAACGTTTAGGTGAAAAGGTATTTTGATTTTGTAGCATTTATACCATTTTACTTGCTAATAGAAGAAGACAGGACACAAAATGTTTCTGGCGACGCTGACAGAACAGAATTTTATGCATACGATATTGCAATTGCTTGTTGTATGTTTTTGAACTGTTAATGTACTGTAAGTACAATACTGAAGCAATTTTAGCTCCAAAGGAGATCTACCACTGTCCATGTTTTGTGGAAGAAGCCAGTTTAATGCAGAAAAAGATATTACCTGTCATGAAATGTAAGTGAAGATATATACACACACACACATCTATATATACATTTAAGTGAGAAACTTGCTGAGGGTTTGTTTCTGAAAATAGCATTTAACGGAAAAGGTGCTTGATAGCGCTCTAACAAACCTAGTGAAGTAAATACAATAAGTGCCCAAATAAATAGGTGCCACTATATAACGGGATAATATAAAGTGAACAAAAGTGAAAATATGAGGCTAAAACAAACACACTCAACCCTTGTTTTAAGACTGTCTCAAAGTTCTTGCACGTAGAATTCTTCCAAAGGAAACAGGGGAGCGAACCTTGTAGCCATGAAAGAATAAAAACATCACATAGTACAGAGATGTCTTACAGTGAATCAGAAATGTGATATGACCAACTCACAAATGGCTACTCACATGAAGGTAGCAAATAAAGGGCAGTCATACAACTTAAAAGGGTGGATGGTCCATGTGGGTGATGCAGCAACTACCAGCAACCAATATCCAAGAAAAGAAGAAAAAAGGACCAAATAGTGTAGACAGCAAAATATATATATTATAACACAATAAAAATGGAGGCTTACACTTAAGATGGTATCAAACAGCATTCAACAGCAAATCACGGATACACAGGAGTCGCGATCTACCTGTGAGTCGTATGGATCTCTGCTACTGCCTCTGAATGCACCCACATCCACGCCGTCGATCCGCGTCACTTCCGGTGCGTCTCGGACTTCCGGGTTCCGGTGTCTGTGGTGTGGGCGCTTCCCTGGTCTTCCCTCTAGATGTTGGAGGCTGGACACACTACGCGTTTCGCCGTATGGGGCACGGCTTCATCAGGAGTCATTATCGGCTGCACATGGGAGATTTAAGTATCCACTATTGGCTCATTATTTCTGAGTTATAATTAACATGTCTTTAAAAACGGCGCAAAGTTAAAATACATTTATGTAAAATACACATTAAAAACTTCACATTTATAAGAATTACACATTTTTGAGAACTTCTCAGTACTATTCATTATTTAAAAATAATGCATGTATACATCAAATACCATCTTAAGTGTAAGCCTCCATTTTTATTGTATTATAATATATATATTTTGCTGTCTACACTATTTGGTCCTTTTTTCTTCTTTTCTTGGATATTGGTTGCTGGTAGTTGCTGCACCACCCACAGGGGACCATCCACCCCTTTAAGTTGTATGACTGCCCTTTATTTGCTACCTTCATGTGAGTAGCCATTTCTGAATCAATGTAAGACATCTCTGTACTATGTGATGTTTTTATTCTTTCATGGCTACAAGCTGCGCTCCCCTGTTTCCTTTGGAAGAAAATAGCATTGTCAGGTAACAATCAATATTTTGGTCATCCATTAAGGTTTGAAGTGTATTACATTGTTCTGGGCATGACGTGATTAGATACTGTTCAGGCTCAGTTTTCTATTTTTAATCTCTACCAGTTTCAGGGCATTTGTTTTTTAGGACGTCAAATATATTTTGTCCTGACTAGTCCAAATTACTGTAAGAACAATAATCTGTGAATTTTAATCTGATATTATCCATTTTATAATGTACTGACGGAGTCATCATCACATACTATAGCAATAATAAACAACGGTTATTTTGTTAAGCGTAGTGAACTTCATGGGCATTGTCAATGCATATTTAGCCCAGCCTATGTTAATAGCATCGTTTTGAGCCATCACTGAATGACGGATGGTATCCAACTAAACGGTCTGTTCCAGCGAACTCTCTAATTACACATACAGTACATAGAAACGGTGAAGTGTGTATGCATGCATGTACAGTACCGTATGTCTATAAAAAGTCAGGGTTGAATCCCTTTTCTTATTGTTCAGCTTTCTGTGAAGCACATTTCTCACATTAAGAAATTCTGACAGGAAAAAATATATTAACAAAAATGTGCTGATTTATTTGTTTGACACTTTAGAAATGTTGACACACATTTGGTGTTGGTCATTGTAATTGTTCAGCAGAGTAAGGTTCCGTAGAGAGCATGACTTGCCGTCTGAGCGCCACTTCGGACATTGCGTCTCGACCCATGCAATAAAATAAGGCCAGAAACAATTCTTAAACCAGTAATATCTGCACAGTGCCACACTACAACTCTTCAGAGGTGTAGTATTCGCATAAAAAGCAATACTAGTTGAGGGGGAAATGAATAAGAACAATATTGCCCTGTTCAACTCATTTTATAAAGGGCCTGATTAGAAAAAGAAAAATAGACGAGCCGCAAGTGTGCTGCACCATAATTTTATGTATATTTCAAGACTTCAAAAGGACCATATTTCAACACTAAGCTTTTTCGTGTGTTTCAGTGTGAAAAAATTGCATTTAGCTACTTGATCAAAATAAGCTGGGGGTGACAGTCCACAGTCCACGGACCACTCCGAGGCCCTGCAATATAGCAAAAATAAACTCCATAAATAAGTAATGGCCATTGCACATAGGATCTGCGGGTCCTGTGTTCACTATTCTGGTCGCTTTGTTTCTCTTAGTACTGTATTTTGATATTCTCAGTTTCACAACAATGTCACCAAAATTATCTAGTATATAAATGAATGTTATTGACCATTCAATGTGACATATTCAACCCCATTGACAAATAGTTTGGAATAAAATGTTTATTGTACGGGATAGTGCATGAATTTGAAAAGAAAGACAGAAATAACTGCAAACGAGCATGAAAGACCAGTTTGACACCTTTCTTGTAGGTGTTTGCAATTATGGTTTTGGCTAAATGGGTTGGGTTTGACTTCTTTTTACCAAGATGATCTGCAGAGTGTTTGTTCTGTGATATACACACACCTTGTTTGGTTGAAATGAAGTGGACTGCAGTTCCTCACCCAATTCAAGAATGTGCACATTAAAGCTGCAGTTCAGTCAATATCCTGCATGTGTGTTTTTTTTTAATAAATCAGTTCTGTAGTAAGAAAAAATACTTTTAGTATTTTCTGTTTTAAAAATAAAAAAAAATTTTAAAGACCAATTTTCTTGTATTCTATTTTAACAGCCATTTGCTAAGGCACTGCCCCTTCATGTCCTGTCACAAGCCCTGGCACACCCCTTTGTCAGCCCTGCCCTCCCTCTAGCACATGTCAGTGCAGTAGTGACAAGCAGAATATAAACAGATCCCTTCACTAATTATGTCACCAGATTTCGACCTATCAATACATGGAGAACGAATTGATCTGCAGCTATACAGTTCTTTAGGTAATTAGAGATTGCACACATAAAACTATTGAAGTAAAAAAAAAAATTTAAAAAAAAAAAAAAAGACTGAACTGCAGCTTTAAGTGACAAAAACATATATAGGTAGTCCTCGGTTATCTGACACAATGCGTTACTCAAAATGGCGTTGGATAGCGAAACGTCTTAAAGCGAAACACGTTTTCTCATAGGAACACTGTTTAAATGAAAGGTTCTGTTCCTGAAGGCATTTTTAACACTAAAATACACCAAATATTTTATGCAGGCAATAAGATATGCAGCACACACATAAATTATATATATTCTATACACATAAACAACTTTGCAAAGCGTCGTAACAGCGTTGGATAAGCCGTTTTGGCGTTGTAAAAATGAACATAGGTATGCATTGCATAGCGTTGGATAAGCCATTCGTTGTAAAGCGAAGCGTTGTAAAACGAGGACTGCCTGTACAGTACATGGAAAAGTGCAGGGGTTTGATTGCAGGAAGGTACATTTCTTCAAGTTGTATTAAAATTCCTCTTGGAAATGAATCATCTAACAGAATATAAAGCTTCTACTAACTGCATGCTATCATTATTAACACTGGTATTAGTGCTTCTGCCACGGTACTGACATTGATGTTCACTATACACTGGATGAACATAAGTAATATATATATATATATATATATATATATATATATATATGCTTGGAAGAATATATATTACATGGCAGAGAAAATGGGGATTGTTCCCATTACAACATAATCCTCAATATTCCATCATCATCTGTTGACGCCTCAGGTAATTGCAAAATGCAGCTGATCAATATCGCAAAAAAGTCCAGCAAGGTTAATAACATTAAAACTAATGATACTCATGCTAAAGTAAATTGGTTGCAGATTACAACCTTTCAAGAATTTTGATGGATGACTGAGGTGTCATTATGGAGACTAATGGATGTCAACTCAGCCTCAGGGTTGATAGCTCAGTTATCACACAGTTTATTGGACTCCCCAACTGAGGTTAAAATCATGTGAAATCAATAATAAGCTTTTCACGATTCTTTATATATACTTAGAGCAGGGGTGGTGAACTCCAGTCTTCAGGGGCCAACAACAGGTCAGGTTATAAGGATATCCCTGCTTCAGCAGAGGTGGCTCAGTCAATGACAGTCACCTGTGCTGAAGCAGGGATATCCTTAAAATCTGACCTGTTGATGGCCATAGAGGACTAGAAATGGCCACCCCTGACTTGGATGGATTTGATGTAAATATGCTTTTTAAAGTAATGGTGAAGAAATCCCAACTAAAGCTGATTAATGACTATACATTTATATTCCATTATACTATGAATAACAACTAACAGATGTGATTAAATCCTAAAAGGGATTTTTAGCATGTTCGAATGAACTAAATGTATACATATATAATAATCACACATACACACTCCTCCCCCCTCCCATTCAATATTGTAAGGAGGGAAATGCCAAGTTAACTATGCATTAACTTCTAATTAACAGAATTAAAGTTAACGCATTGTTAGCGGTGCATTATATCCATCTCTAAACAGGTAGATATTATTTCTATCGTCCCTAAATTTGAACCTTGACTTTTTGATGTATGCTTTAACTGCATGGTTCTGTCTAAGCTTCATGGGTGTTTATCTAAATTAATGATGGTCTTTGTTTGTTTGAATTTAATGTACTGAGCTGTTTTCTCCCTGGCTTTGTAGCTCACCCAACCTCGCAGTGGTATCTTCTGAATCAGTCTGTGCGTAGTTAGCATGCGGGTGAGTGAAGAATTCTGTACTATTTCAGTATATAACTATTAACGGAAAAACGCTTTGCTTCTAACATTCCTATCGCTTCCATTTCCTTTGGTTTGCAGGGTATATATATTTAAACATTTTTAAAGCAATACGAGTCTATGGAACTACGCGGGTATTTGAACTGTAGAATAAATGGATATACAGTACTTGGTAAAACCATAATGACAAACTTAATTATGATATCACTGGATGGTCATAAAGCAATGCAGTTCTGGGTTGGTAAATGGGATAGTACAGTATGAGAGACAGAAGACTAGCAACTCCAAAGAGTTTTTTAGGCAGGTTGCAATTTATTCAATATTTTAATATTTCGGTCCAGCGTAGTGGACCAAAACGTTGGCTATTGAATAAATCACAAACTGCTATAAAATCCCTTTGGAGTTGCTACTCTTCTGCCTCTCATACTACTGGATTATGCCACAGAGTTGAGTACTCACAAGTTTTCCTGTTTGCAATTATTGAGTGCATGTGTATTTACTTAAGAAGTAGGCTTGACATGTTTTGGTCAAGGTAAATGACCCATACTACTTAGAAGAGAAAACATATATAGTAATGCAGCGGTGCTCAAACTCACTGCGCCCCCCTTACCTGCTGCCTCCTCTGTCGCGCCCCCCCCCTCACTTCTAATGATGCGTCAAATGAAGCTGCGGGGTAATGTGACATCACGTGTCCATGGTAACGGGCGTGATTTGATGTTGCATTGCCATGGAGACGCGTGGACAAGAAGCCGGTAAGTAAATTTACAGAGGCCTCGCGCTCTTAACGCGGAGCCTCTGTAACCGGCGCAAGGCCCGTGCGCCCCCCCCCCCCCCCCCCCCCAATAAAGTCTTGCGCCTTCCAGTTTGCGCACCGCTGTGGTAATGTACTAAATAATGTCATATTGAATGTGCATTGGGGCCCCTTTGTTTATTGTAGTATACTTATTAACAGTGTTCGACAAACCTATACATTTGCTCGCCCCGGGCGAGTGGATTTAACCCCCGGGCGAGTAAATATTGGCCCAAGCAGCACACGTTTGGTACTAGGTGGCGAGTAGATTTTTTTGTGTGGCGAGTAGATTTTTTGGTGATTTGTCAACCACTGCTTATTAATACTTGTTAAATGGGGTCACACAGTGTGCAGTGGTAAGTTTCAAACCTGTAAAGGTGCAGCATCCACTTAGGACCAAAGGGGAATAAAGACAGTGACAGGTATAAGGAGTTAAATCTGGTGACCTCATACTAAGATGCTTAAAAAGGCAGGCGATAAAGAGCTCATTAGTCACACATATCACTACCATTAGCTCACACATTACTTCTATGCAGGGGTGCACCTTTGAAAGAGTATGTAGAAATCTGCTGCTACATTCACTTGAAGCAAAAGCAGATGACTTGTGTTGACCCACAGAATGTAGAAACGTAAACAATTGGTTTAGCCATGTCCAAGTCTCTGGAGGAAAACTAAATTGAAATCATCGTTTCTCTTTCCTAACCTAATACGCAGAGTAGTTAGGATAACAGGCATGGCTGTAAATTTGCTAGGCAGGAGGATGAAGTTATGGGGTCTGAGATTTTATCTCTGACTCCAATAAATTCCTAACATTGCTTTATTTTAACTAAGCTTTGTTATACAAATCAGTCCATTGAAAATGACAAGATGGATGAAAAATGATGGAGGATTTTGCATGACAAATCGGGTTTGTCATTGAGATGCGCCCTTCTATTACTGTTAAAGTAATATGAGCAACATGAATTTCAACATTGTGGTATTAAGCTCTCCTTCTGCGGTCTACCTTTCTTCTGCGGTCTACCTTTCCTACTGGGTATGTGGTCAACTGTATTTTCCACTAAATGTCAATGCCACCAACAAGCAGCACATAAAATTGGTTCCCAAGTATGTTGTGTGTGTGTGAGGCAGTCCTGAGACGAGAAATGGATTCTGAGTCAGCATTCTGAGACGAGACACTATCCATAATATTCCTAATGCCGAGTGGGTTCTCAGTGTACAGCCCCTCTGCGCACAGTATAGTTTAGTATACCTGTACAGCGCCGCTTGTTCAGCATCTTAGGCTGCGATTATAGTAGGCACGACGGGCGTGCGATTTCGCGTGCTGCAGGAACAAAGTGCAGCAGCTGATAGGGGCTGGCCATAGTGCGCGCTGGCACGAGTCAGAACTGCGTGGAAGATTTTTCAAAAGACAAATCATTTTGTTTTTTCGCACGGCAGACGCATCACGGCCTCGTCACGTGAGCGGTTCAACCCATGAGGGTGGACCAGCCTTCTGACATGTCAGCCACGCCTCTTCAATTGCTGGAAGTTCACCCATCACTCGGGCGACAGGCACACGTCTACTATAATCTTTGCCTAAGAGTTAAAGGTCCAGTTCCACTTAGCTGGACCAGATCAAATGTCTTTGATATCCTCTTTTCATCCCTGTCATAAACTTCACTGTACGATGCTCCATCAATACTATTGGTATAAAAAAATCTTTAAAAAAATGGTAAAAACTAACCCTGAGGGCACTATCTATCCCCAGTCAGGCGGTATATTGAGTATAACCAAGATATACTCTACTCCTATTTACTCTAAATGCATTCTCATTTTTGTTCATGCCTTAATCATTCCCAAAATACAATTACATACATACATACAGTTGAGGGGGCTACATGTTCAGAAGAGCAGAAACAGTAGTGAGGAGGACCAGAGATAATATGGATAATAGTGTCACGGGATTACAAAAACCTCACAGTTTTATTTATTTATTTATTTAACAACATTATATTCAGGGAATCCGTGGATACTTAAGTACAATATTTTGAAATGGTTTTAAAAAACATAAAAGTAGATTCCACAAGAATGAGTAACCATAATCTACATTTCTAAGTTTTTGACCAATGAGTGAATGCCTCATTAAAATATACAGATGTGGCCCGATTTACAACCCCTGTCTTTCACCGTCTTGTTTTTTGGCAAACTGCCGTCACAAGAATTGCCAGAAGTACAGCTGTCATGGCTACTTTTTCCCAGAAACCACCCAAAATGCTTTTTTTATTTCGCTGTGCCTCTGGAGAATGGGAGTCGGGCTACATCTGTATGTTGAAAAATCGATCCATCTCCTTTTGTTTTGTTTGTTTTTTTTTACACAGGATGGGAATCTCCTTGCAGCTGAACTATGCTAATTTTGGCTCTGAGGACCCTTGCATGGTTCCTGAGGTATTAACAGGTTGTTACTGGGTTGGAATTTCCCTCCAGGAGAAACCAATCTTGGGCCAATAGGAAGCTGCAACATTATTGGTTGGCACTTCCTGTTGGTTAGCTATTTAAATCCCCCTTAAAAACCAGGAAATAATACAGTAACTTCACCTGTAAGTATCGAGAAAACCTTGTTGCCAGTGCTGAATATAGCTCTGGGGGATCCCCAAGTTCCAATCCAGTAAAAAAACAGAGAGGGGCTAGTTAGGGAAGATTGCTGCTTTAACATAGTAGTATAACTGAGCTGCATAAAACAAATTATTCAACTTTGTTACATAAATTACACCATATTCTACTATGGAATCCTCCATTATTTAAAGTACAATTGTTGCAAAAGGAACATTCACGCATTTAAAAAAAAAAACAGTTGTAAAACTATGCGCCTTAGTACAACTTTCTTTACTAAAGACTGCTTTTCGAAAATAAATGTGGGCTTTTTCACCCCAAAGCTTTAACAACAAAAATAGCGGCTATTCCTAGCAAAAACAATGCAGGAACAAAACGAATTTCTAGCGGATTAACGTCTCTGTGCATCTGTAGACATCTATGCAGTACCTGGTGTCCCGATGTATCAAGGAAATACACCTGTGGTCTGCATAACTCGGCCATCTTCGCCCAAAGTGCAGGGTTCCTAAGGCCAGAGTCCAGCAGCATAAAGTCCAGAGTTTTCAGGGACCAAAGACTCTCTGTACGAAGGACTCGCAGGTACAGACAGGATGTCCTGGTGTCCCTCTTTATCAAGGACATGTACCTTTATCAAGGTCTGCATGCCCTGCTGTCCCCAGGCAGTAAGGACAAATACATGTGGTCTGTACGCATAGATGGGGATAGGGACAAACACTTCACTTTCCCGCCTTTTAAACCCTTGCTTCACTCAGGTGAGTTCCTTAGTAGCCCTGCCTTCCTCCATACAGGGATTAACTGCTACCTGGCCAACAACCTACAGCTCTTTCTGTTGGTAACAAACTTGCCCCTGTTACCATGGTCTACATTTAAAGGAAATTAAAAAATATATCCATATTGTAAGACAAATGTTCAAAACTGCACAGGGATAGTTTGCTGTGGGTGAGTGCTTTCATCTTATTGCATCTTAAATGTATCTTGCTCAGCGGTCCTGCAGCTCCAAATGTCGGATTAACGGGGTAATCTATATCACCTGCATGTTGATTGTTTGTTTTTGACTTTACGTTGTGGCATTGCTTATTGATATTTAGGCACCTCCTAAGAAGCAGATTTTATTAGATTAAAGCCGGGCCTCGCTTTCTTGTATTTCTCATTTGATCTTTTTGAAATAATAAGACTTTTTTGAATGCTGTCCAAAGAGTAGAATTTATTTTCAATAAGACGGAGCTTTTAAGCTAGCGCATACCACATGCTCAGCACTAACCTTTTGACTTCCCCTGATGATAAATTGCGTTTTGAGCACATGGATGCAGAGTTTATTTCATGTTTGTACGATTTTAAAAAGGCAGCTATACATTCAGTCATTTTTTTTTTTAATGTTGTAACCATCGGTAAGACTTTGTACAGAAATATGCAATAAAAATTTACGACCGCTCCTCAGCTATTTACGGTCTCTATGGTTATATAACTCTAAATAAGTAGTGATTTATACCTGTACTTAACATATTTAGACTCTTTCCCTTATGGGGGGTTATCTCCCGTAAACAAACATATAAAGTATATAACCAAGCTGATGATTGCGGTTCAATTCTTTTGCCCTCTTATTACTCTCCAAGAATCAGTCTTCTCACCTATTAACTATTTAAATTGAAGCATAGGCCCCGATGTTAGACGTGTGCTACATATTCATTTACAAAGCGTTACGTTCTATTCCAGGGAGTGGCATTTACTGCATTGTTAACGTGAGTTACCCTCCTCCTCCTCACTAGATGAACCCTCCCAGTGCCCTTTGATGTATCTACCACGTGATGGAGTCTGTCCCTCCGGGAGCGTGATGATGTAGTACTGCAGCTATGTCATATGTTACTTGCTTGTTTTGTACGAGAGATCTGGCTGTCTGAGCAACTGAAGAGGGCTCCTCCCTCTGCCATTCCTTCATCCGTGACACCGCAATCATGCAATAGCAAAGTGCCAGTGGGGGCTCTGGCCTGCTGGTGGCACGGCCCCTCCGGCACGCAAAGGGTAAAATCATAAGGGATAGTAATGAAGCTTTGGTTTTTACCCCCTGTTCCTTAAATCCACACAGAGCTCGTTTTCTTTTACCAAGCATCCACTATGACTACCGCTTTAGTAAGAGAGAAGCTTTGCAAACTACCCCGAGTCTAGCACCTCATGTA
>NC_134484.1:318364202-318374202 GCF_040206685.1 Ascaphus truei
ATTTTATTTTGTTTGAAAAAGTTGTGCAATACTTTACTGGGGGCAGTTTCTGGTTAATTGTCTCATATTGAATGATTTTTGTTGCTAAGCTTAATTTTCCTACTTTATCTATTTTGATTTTGTTTGTGGGCCAGTTCTTTAAGCTTTCATCTATGATGAAAATCCAAAATTGGAGTACCTCATTGGTTTTCTCCTAGTTTTTGTATCTATATTTTCCAGAGATTAAATACACTACTGTATATTGTAAATAGATAATACATAACTGTATCATAATGCTGTTTTGTGACGGTTGCAATGTTAATCCAGGAAAGAGCAGAGAAAAATAAAGTTTTATTTACTAAACATTAGACTCTGGTTAGTTTGTTGATGTACAGTATGTAAAAATCATTTAATAGGATATGTAAACCCTCTATTTTACCTTTGACTGACACTAAGATGGGGGCCCGTGTCCTCCCTTATGCTATTACTCAACATGTGGCTGTAGCTCAGACAAATGGAAACATATCACAGTGATGTAAATAACTCAAAATATACAGATATAGCTGAAAATATGGTCTGCTTTCCGCCGTACGGTAGCAGGTCTACCCTGTGGACTCAAGACTGCCTCTCGGGAGGTCCCTTTCTGTGACAGGATAGCTGGACAGACATCTGGAGACAAGTGAATAATTCGGAAACACGAGGTATCGCTCTCACTCACTGGTCTGATTTAATAGGCATATACATCAGTTCTTATAGCTTTTTCGGGTTGTTGTCACATAGTTACAATTCATTCAGGTTGCCAAGTTGCCATGTACACTTAACAGAAGTCAGTTGTCCTTAACAATGCCATATTCCTTACCCCCCAGCCCAGCTGTCGTTGCTATAGTTATCCTTAGCCATGCCATATTCCTTTCGGCTAACCCCCAGTTGCCGCGGCTATCGTACGTTGCTGACAGGACAGTTTGAATATTTTAGGATTCCGGTCAAACAGGATATATGGGGCTTGATCTCAGCAGGGAGCAACTGTATTAGAAGTGACTTCTGGTATCTGTGTTAAAACAGAGTTCCCATACTTTTTCCCTACAGCTATACACATTGTACCTGAGCTGACAAAAATGGAGCATATATTCTTAAACATATAAACATAGGACCCCTACCAAAATATACATTAACAATATCTAAACACTGCCTTTTAGACGCTGCGCAGGCATGTACCCTTGTCTCTCTCTGGAACCACCTGACCCTGTGAATAAGGACAAGGCTTTGGTACTGTTACGCCGGAATAGCCCGCAGACCAGACCTGTCCCTAGAACTGAGGTGGCAGGTATGAATACACACACCGACAGAGCGAGGGACGTGTCCGGGTTGTGGTATTAGATGGTGTCATGATAATGTCATGAGATATTGGGTATTTTTAATCCCTTTGGTGCTTGAGGGGTTAATGAGCTACACTTGTGTAACAAAATACCAAATGCTGGGTTTGAAACTGGTCAGGACTGTTTCTGTTTGCTCTGAATTTCAAAGGAACTTACTTGGGGCGGGGGTCCATCCTGGATAGCCCACTCAAGGTGTCAATTGTTTTAATCAAAGAAGAGCAGCTTCAAAGTATTCTGTAGAAAGGGGTGGGCTTAAGGCACCATCATAAGAAAGTATTGTATCTATGTCTGGGGGAGATTGTTTCAAGTCAGATCTGACCACGGGCATGCTCGGAAAGCAGGGCAGACCTCATCTTCTGAACCAGTGCCTCTCTGGGAAAAGTTCATAGCATGTGCTAATGTACTGTATAGGATTTTCTGTTTTACCCCTTTTATTTTAAGAAGCTGCTCTGCCTTATATTGTAATTGTATGTTTATTTTGTAATACCTTTTCTGTAATTCAAGCACTGTATTTTTATATATATTAAACCATTTAATAAGTAATGCTTTGGGCTCTGAATTAACTTTGTGCACGCTGGAGAGAATAACTTGCTAAATTCAGGCACATGTTACTACAACTGATTGTGTGTTAGAGTGCATAGTTTTTCCTATAATAAACAGGGACCTGAGGCCCTGGCGGATATTTTAGTCTAAGATCTTTTATCATATCTGCATAACCTCAGGTGGTGGCTGTGGATGGTTATGATGTGCAATTGAGTGGGGGGTTAATACTAACTCGCTGGTTCCTTGCAGAGGAGAAAGGGGGGTTGCTAGAGAAGCCTTTGTGTATTAACCCTGGTTGCATATCTAAAGTCACGTGCTCACTTGTGTGCTGTTCGTGGCGGTGGTATATTGGGACGGCTTGAGCAGAGATACAACCCATTTGAGGGACCCCTGAGTGGGTGAAGAGTGGGTATGCTTGCGAGCGTCGGTATTAACCCTTGTCCCGTATGTAGGTCACGTGCTAGCAGGGGGTCGTACGTGACAGATGGTGCCAGGCCAGGTGGGGTGTATTGCGTGAATACTTGCCGGTACCGTTTTCCCAGAAGAATGGTCGTTGCCGTTGCCGAGATCAGGGGTAGGAGACGTATGGAAGGATCGAGATGAGTGCCGTGGTCGAAAGGAGCCAGAAGGTACGTAAACAGGAACAATCCGAAGTCGAGAGCCAAAGGGGGTAGTCTGCTAAGCCGCGTCAAAACCGAGAGAATCAAAGAGCAAGCACTGTGAAACACCCATACAAAAACTATGACGAGCGAGGAAGCACAGAACAGAGAGGGTACTGTATATAAAGCTGGAACAGCCAACCAGGAGAGGGGGCGTGCCTGGAGGAGCCCAGGGAGCTTCAGTGCATTGGATGCTGTTCTTAGAGCTCAGGTGACACTCAGCAAGAGCCAGATTGTAACTGTGCGGTGTTTGGGGGCGGAGCCTGAGTGGGGATAAGTTCAAGGGCTTTTGTGTGTGCACTGTAAATCCGACATGCGCATGAGAGAAAGCAACGTGGGGTGCGCAGGGCGACGATTCCGCGCCGACGGCTGCGGCGCAGAGCGTGGAGGAAGTACCTCGTGGAGTGTCCCACCATGCCGAGGGGTAAGTGCTGAAGCTGAAGGGGGCTTGCGTGGTTGTAGTGGAAGGGTCTGAGCAGTGTAAGGAGAGAGCCGTGAGCTCCACCTGAGGCGCTGTGTGCTCACATTCCCAACAGGTACCTCTTTGCTTGTCTTGTGCTGAGGATCCCCTTCAGTTGCTACTCACGCCTCCCCGATTTTAGGAAGACCGCTGCTCCACTACTGGAGTGGATCTGCAATCTGGTTACCCAGTGTCCGATGAATTTCACTCCTCCCAGACTGGCTCCTGAGCACTCCCAATCGCCCTGAGGTTACTCAGGGTCGCAGCAGCTCTGCTTCTGCCAGAGACTTTTATAGATTCTCCCTCTAGTTCCTCCTCTCCAGAGTCCAATGTCATTGGCTGAGGCCATGTCCATCATAACTCCCATGCTGAGCACACTTTGGAGAGGAGCCAGGCAGGGGGCAGTGTATATGTCATCTGCATGCACTTACAAGGGAGTTAAAGCTACAGTCACTGGGATTCATTATGCACCGATGCAGGGAATTGCACTGCGATTCTGCATTAACTGCAATTAACTAGTCCCTGCCCTGAACAATTAGAATCTAATATTGGTGCCTGATGTACAAGGAGATAGTGACGTGCATAAAGTCACAAAGAGAGCAGACAATTAATTTTGAACCAATTTCAGGAACACTTAAGTCATACTGAATGTGTAATTCTGACCCTGATCTCTTGAGCAAAGAGATTAATGCCACCTCAGATCCTGCAGATTGAAGTTAAGCAGTAAAACAGCCAACTCTCAATTAGCTGCTTGGTTACATATTCTTTATACGTTATAACTGTATGGTATATTTAATATTTGCATAACAATAGTTTTATCAGAGAAAGTTGATCACAGGTCCCTCCACAGTTAAATGACCAATAAACCTTTTACTCTTCCGTTGCAGTTTGTCCTTAATACTAATGACCTGCTACAAGGAAAAAGTGCGTAGGGGTAACAATAAAGTTTTCCTTTTTATTTCAAATCTTTTTTTTATAGATATTTAAGAGTTTCACAAAACTTACACCACTCTATGAAACAAGCCCCAACTTTCGTCTTTGACCTTGCAACCAGATTGTCTACCCTCAGGGGGAGGTGTGGGGGCGGCAAAAATGCCAAGAACAAAGCGTGAGCAAACCGGCTATATTATTTACTGCATCAGGTACATGCTGTAGCACTGAAAAGAATGTTAAAAGATATTACATTCAACACAAACCACCTAAACAGTCAAATGGTTGCGGTTAACCCAAAGGACCTTACAAAGCGACACAAGGACACCTATTTAAACATATTTGCTCTCTTCAGCTTGTGCTGAAAGGCAGACCTGAAATTCCTAGCATTCGGACCAACAACTGACCTGGGATCCAAATCCACTCAGAAAAACTAGGCCACCACAACCAGGCTGCCTCCCTAAAGGGTCACGCATCTTGCCATACTGGCAGCAGTGTTCTTCTTAGACGCATCTTTCCCTAATCCCCTGGTGTGACGGTAGGGACAGCATGGCAAGCTTCTGTACAAGAAGAGTCATCCCAGCTTACTATACTTGCCTGTCAAGATGACTACCCAAATCAAGGGTTAAACTTAGCTATCTCAGAGTGATAAAATGGCCTCCACCCTCGCATCCTCTCCTCTCTCTTACACCCCCACTCTCTCACATCCTCACCGATACCCCCATCTCTCTGCTTGACATCTCTGTCTGCCGAACACCCCTCTTCTCTACTCCACACCTCTCTCCCCCCACCCACCTCTCTTCCTCCCACCTCTCTCCCCACCATCTCACTCTTCCCACCACCTCTGTCTCCCCCCCGACACTTCTCTCTCTCCCACCCCGATACCTCTCTCTCTCCCCCCACACCTCTCTCCCAACTCTCTCTGAGCTCCATGTAAATGGAATTCAAGTGTTTCAGAATCCATGTTGTCTGTTTGTATCCATTTTGTTACAAAGACTATTCTGCAATGTCAGTTTGTAAAAACTGTGTGATTGAAAGAAAAACACATTTAAGAGAAACTTATTTTGTAGAAAAGTTAGATCAAGTGAATTGTTTATAGTACATTTTGAGTACACAACATCTCATGTATCCAAGGTAAAGATAAGAATATGAAATGTACGGCCAGGCTTATGTTATTGTTCTTTTTGTTATTATACTGTACGCTGCTCTCGGCTTCCTAATCTTATTACTGCTTAATAGTAATATGTTCATGTAGTAGCTAAGAATTACTGCATGAATCACGCTTCTCAGCAGACGCGTCAGAACAGAAAAATATATTGCCCAAGTCTGTTCTCCATTGTTAAGCTGCCCTTGCCCATACTAACTGAAGATTGGTATTGTAAACTGCATCAAGAATAAATGATATTTGGAACTGCAAAGAAACCTGTGTCGGGATCTATATTTTCACACAACAAGGATCTTATGATATTTTCAATGATGAGCCACAATTTAATCTGAGAGACACTGTACTTGCGACGGGGAGTAGAAGGTGTGCCCTGGGTCTTAGGGGTGAGTCTTGAAACTCTTTTCTCAACAAAGGGAACTAACTGAAATGGACATGGCGCAAAGCACTCCATAGTTCAAAACGCAAGAGCTTTTGTGGAGGGGTCCTACTTATTTGAAGGCACCTGATGGGGGATATGCACTAGAGCTCAACTGTTTAACTCTGGACGGTCCTGTAAAACAAGCTTCAGTGCTTAAGTAACCTGATATTATTCAACTATTTGCTGCAATAGTTTGAAAGGTTTTTATCTGAATAATTATGGATTTTATTCAATTGTAGGCTAGGAAATGTAGGGTTCCTCTGGTCCAGCCTACAGATTCAGGTTGCGTGGATATCTGGGATTCCTTATGGAAACAATTTATCAATGTATTAAAAAAATATTATGAAAACACATTTGATACCCATAAAGAGAAAAAAAAATCAGCTCTTGGCCAAGATGGTGGTTATCTCTGAGCAATAAATTAAATTGACAAAAGGTTAGGATAGTCCATTTCTCAGGGGCCAAGTAACAGTATGGTCCACCATGCCCCCGTGCAATGATAAAAACAGGTATAGGGGGGAGATCTACCAAAAAGAGAAGACCCCAAATAAACCTTTTACAGATTACTATTGTAACAAGCCTAGTCATATCAAAAGACATTGCAGACAAAAGATGGAGGATAGGGAACAAGCAACGTTCCAAAATACTGCTCCCCTATCACTCTCATTTGTCGCTAAGCCAAAAATACCTGTTCTCAAATTTCCAGTATTATACAAACCATAGATCCAATAACCAGAATGAAGACATTATATCATTCTGTCAAATTGACAAAGGACAGAGTAAATGATATAAATTGAAAAATTGTGTGAGCATATAAAAGCATTCAATAAGTGGATAAAACATGAGGGATAAGATTTGTTTTTTTTTTTTTGTTTTTTTAGTTCCCACAGAATTATCAAGGAGGTGGGATAAATGACAGGTTAATAATGAATTCCATTTTGCCTACAAGCATGAAATATGAACCCAATTCCCCCTTCCTCCCTAAAGTGTATCTGCGCAACATGACTTACAAGTCAACCCTCAAAAAAGTTGTTCTAAGAATGAAAAGAAATGAACTCTTATGAAATTATCATTTTTGCTTGTTTGTTAATACATTTTCTTTCCCAAAGAGTGAGAAAACAGCAAACATTAGTATAGATTGTGTTATCAATGATAAGAAGGTATCATTTTTTAGGATCACATTTGATTATTTGACTGAATATCAGAAAGCGTACAATTGCTGATTGGTCTCATAATGTCTGTGTTCTGCGATGTAAGAAGGGGGTTCCTGTTCTCTTTCTATTTTTATTTTTTTTTTACATTTCTGTTTGTCTATTTTAAAAGAACTTCTAATTTACTATGATTGTGTGAAGGAATTATCTTTCCTTATTGTGGAGTGAAATATCCTATCACTATAACATTAAATGATTTCAAATGTAATAAGGTTAATAAAAATATATCTAGAGAATTTAAGAATCATTTTTTAATTTGTTTAAATTCACAGTTTGTTTTATTTTTCTCAGTGTAGAGAGATTCAAGGGCAATTGGAGATACACCCAGACAGTTGGCTATATGCCCAGATTACAGCCAAGGTTTCCGATGTCATTTAAAAAGTTAGAAAATGAGTGTGAGTGAGGAAAGTATCACTCAAGAAGTTTAAAAGTACCACGCAGTTTTTAAAAAAATAATTTTTCTATGTGGAAATAATTATTTGTTTTAAGGATGATTTGACATCGTTTATATTATGTATGACACCATGTAAAGTTCTGTTAGGAGACAGAATACCTGTCTGAGAGAAAATATTACTAATGTTAATATTTTGTAGGCATTGTTGGTTAGTGTCCATGGACGTGGATTCTTTGTATAGCTGTCCGAGGACAGGACGATGCTATGGGAAGGAATACAGATTGTAAGGAAACGGGGAACACGTCCCCTGCGGCGTGTTCCCTCCTTACCTCCTGCTGCACAGCATCCCGTTGCAAGTGATCAGAGAGCGCCCCCTGCGGCATGCTTCCTCCTTCCCCCTGCTGTACAGCCTCCTGCGCACCCTACAGAGCGTGTGCGTTCCCACGGGGGGCTTTCAAGGTTCCCATGGAGCTTGGCTCCGCCCCTCCGCTTGTTCTGCGCGGTTGCCCCGCACGGCGCACACATGTTATGCGTGGGCACCGCTCTCCAGCTGTGCGTCAACTCTAATATCTCTCTCACCTGTCTCCTGCTTCTCACAGCCTATCCCTGCCTCCGCATAGTCCGCTCCACCCCCTTCTCTCATTGGACTCCTGTTGCTATATATGCTCAGCTCTGTCACTTGCTCTTTGGCTGAGAATAGTTATTGGTAGCCTTGTTTTTCCACGTCTCTGTCTCTGCCTTGTTCCCTCTGCATTGTTTACCTTGTTGCTGCTTGCCTCCCTGTGTACCGACCCAGCTAGACTTTGGACCCTGCTCTGGATTATCGACCCCGACTTGCCTCAGACCTTCCGACCTTCTCCATCCCTGACCACGGCAAATGGACAATCTACTTCCCTACTGGCTCCAACCCTTGACCACGGCACCTCGGACTCTGACTACTCTCCTGGCACCTTCCTACGAACTCGGCAAGTATCAAGACTAGAAAAAAACGAATGGCGCACAGCCAGGGAGCCAGGTGTGGAGTAAAAAAACTTTTCTTTTATTGCAGCATGATGAGAGACAAATTCACCCCCTTGGGGGACACAGATAGGGACCTCCTACGCGTTTCAGACCAACAGGTCCTTTATCATATTGATAAAGGACCTGTTGGTCTGAAACGCGTAGGAGGTCCCTATCTGTGTCCCCCAAGGGGGTGAATTTGTCTCTCATCATGCTGCAATAAAAGAAAAGTTTTTTTACTCCACACCTGGCTCCCTGGCTGTGCGCCATTCGTTTTTTTCTATTGAATTCTCTGGACTCTGGATCCTTCTTGGCTTGCACGCCGGCAGAAAAAACCTGGAGATGACGTGAGTGGGGTTTATTGGCTTAGACTATTATAGTTGGGTTTGACAGCAAACAGTCATTATTATACCTACATGTCTTTAGTATGCCTACCCACTCCCATTGGTATCTCCAGGGGTTATTAAGATTTATGCCTTTGGATGGAGCTGCTGCGGGTTTGAGCACCCCAATTCCTTCAAGTATCAAGACTAACCCACTCTCTCCAACCCAGACCCGGCGATCTTGACTATCTACCCTCCAGGTGTGCCTCCGCTGTGGTGGGTGCGTAGTTCCATACTTTCCCACCTCAGTACCGGGGTCCCACCTTATTCGTGGTGAGCGCAAGCGTTACACAGGTGCAGCAGCCGTTATCCGAACATTTCACAGAGCCGTTTTCGTGAGCTGTGCTGTATTCCACACGTCATTCACGCGTTATTCTTCTGTGGCTGCTGCTGTGAATGCCGCCAAACACACCAGTCACACCTGTGTTTACCAGGGTTGATTTCCTTGAATTACCTGGATTCTGATTTCTTTGGGTGCAATTCTTCGCGTATCTGCCAGGTGGCAGAAATTAATGAATTGCAATGTGTACAGTGCTGTGCTACTGTGTCAATTTGCAAGTGTTTAAAAACCAGATAAAAACCAAGTCTACAGTACCACAGTGGACCATTGTGAATCAATCTTGGTCCATGAAGATGCTGAAGACGTTATCAAATTTAGGCGTTTCATAATAAAAACCTCTAAGACACAATGCTGTGGGCTTTTTTCTACATTCTTACCCCTACACAATTGCTGACTGGACTGGACACCATGTGTACACCATACACATATAAGAAAACCTGACTGTAGATATGCATTTTTAATATGTTCTGCAATTAATGCTGCAACAGATAAAATGGCGACTTTATCAGAAATATATGAATATTTAATTTCAAACTATGATTTTTTACAAATTTTCACCTGACGTTCGTGGGTGGAAGCATTCGGTAAGACAAACCTTAACTAACGATCATTGTTTTTTTCGCATTGCCCCTCCATCAGGAGATAGAAGAGGGCATTCGTGTGTGATCCCAGATTTTTACAGTATGTTTGATCATGGCAACTGCAAAAGGAGAAAGGTCGGGTTCAACCCATATAAGATTCGCCTATCCCAATCCAGCAATGTACCAGCACCGGCTTACAATAACTGTCCGACCGTCAGTGAAAACCTAGTGAACGGCAATCCTTGCTACCTGTCCACCCCAGATTAACCGCAAAAATTCCAGCCGGATTTCCAACCAGATTACATTTACCAGCATGCTTACGTGTACCAACATGATTACCAGCTTCATCAGCTGTCAACTACAGGTGTAGCAGGCCAGCTGTCACCTGTCAATTATAATGCAGACTACAGGAGTGACAGTGGCTCATCTCCACCCATTTGACAGACAGTTTATAATGAAGTTAAATATGCTGTACAGCAAGCATGTCAAACTCAAAGGCTAACACGGGCCAAATAAACAAGGTTTAAGTTTAGGTGGGCCGCAAAAAAACAAAAACTTCAAT